>NC_081181.1:21073618-21218618 GCF_029867415.1 Vicia villosa | reverse complement strand
TATCCAAATGCATGCATGGTTCTTGAGTGAAGTCACTTCGTAGGTGCTATCTGTAATTGTATTTGTACTAAATATTTAATTTAGTTCCATTTGGTTCTACAATTTATTTTGTTGTCGCTTTCATATGAGTCTTGTAGTACGGAAGGTCGTAGAGTTGGTACGGGCCAGATAGGAAAGAGAGAGTGTAGCATATATTATATATAAAAAAATTTAATGTTAAAAATAGTGCTACCATGCATCCATGTTAAGAGTCCCTCATCGGATAATATATAACCGAACATGTGATTATTAACGGGAGCAATCCTCATCTTTATAGGCAGATTTTGTAGGGTTGAGTTAGGCCAAACCATATTTCTCAATATGATATGTGGTCACCTGGCATATGCTTATAAATGAAGGCAATCCTCACATTATCGGTCGGTTTTGTAGGGATGAGTTAGGCCCAACCACATTTCTTAACATGATATTAAGAGCATCTATTAAGATCCAGTGGGCCACCTATTATGATTTCCGCTATCGGGCCATCCACCATTTATTCCCACTCTCCAATTGTCTAGTCCTGGACGTGAGGGGTGTGTTAAGAGTCACTAATCAAACATGTGCTTATAAGTGGGTGCAATCCTCACCCTACAAGCCGGTTTTGTAGGATTGCGTTATATTTCTTAACAATCCACGTTTATGGTCAAGGAGTTCGACAACATCATATTAAGTAGATATGACACAACGGGTCGTGATCCGTTGGGCCGGACCGCACACTCTCTAAAAAATGGTAGGTTTGGTTGAGATTTTGAACTTGCCGCCTATTAAAGTTTGCTCCGTCAAAGTCTGCCGTCCTCAAAGTTCGTCCCACCTATTCGTTCAGCCCGTTCTGCCTTAAGCTAAATCTTTTTTAGTTAATTCTAATAATTCTAATCTTTGATGGTTTTATTTTTTACATTTATTTATGAATATATGCAATATTGTTTTAAGTAAAATTTGTTAAAAAGAAACTTTATCAAAAATTGTTTTAAAAAATAAGGGAAAATTTAATTTAAAGGTAAAAAACTATTAATCTATTAAAACAAATACTTAAAAAAATAGGCAGACAAATCCGCCGCTCGCCAGCCCGTCACCTTAGTGTGACGGACTAAATTTTTATGCTGATTTTTATTTGGCGGACTTGTCCATCTTGCTCTTTTTTGGCGGACATATGGTGGGGCGAGAGGAATGATCCATTTTGTTACTCCTAATCTCAAGTGGATATGAGTTTCATTTTTATTTTTATAGGTGCATAAATTTTATTAAATTGCATATAAGAGTACTCAAACCCTAAACAATATATCATATAAAGTGTTTTACGCATTAGAAATGAGGAATGTTATTTCGACATCTTTTCCTAAACTAAATATCTAAATTGTATACTGTTCACCGTATTTATGCGATGAACAATATTTTTCTATTCAAATAATATATATTTTTAAAAAATTAAAATAAAATAATATTATTTTAAAAAGAAAATTTTAAAATAAAATATTTATTTTTAAAATTTATTTTATAACACAAATATATGTTGTGTCATTAACTAACTTCACAACTGTATTAGCCACAAAAATGTACGTCATTAACTACTTATTTTACTTATATTGTAATTTATTAATCACATTCACTACTTTATTAATCAATAAAATACATACTATTAACCATATTCTGACACTAAATTATAAATATATTAACCAACTTTTACACTTTATTAACCAACTTTATTTTACTATTTAACTTTTTTTTTATGTTTAAAAACTCATTAACTAGGTTATGAAATGGTATTAACCAATTTTATACATAATATTAATCAAAATTGTTTTATAACGTAAGATTTAATATTTGATGTCAAAACTCTTAATAACTAAACTATAAATTATATTAATTAATTTATAATACTCAATTAACCAAAGTGACTCGTGAGAAATTTTTGAGCCACCGAACCGTATTTACGTAAATAAAAATCCTCTAAATTTTGTTCTCATCAAATATGCATCTCCAAGTCCATTTATTGAGCAAAGATAAATTAAACAAACATAGGTCTTAACTCCAAGACCCTTTTTTCCCTCCCCAAAAATAAAATTTGGATTTGAGTTAATTCTTCTGTTACCTTTCTTGATGCGTTATAGGCTATAGCAAGAAAGTAATAAAATGGTACACTGAGCACTGAATTTATGGTAAACATGTCGCTTAATGTCTTGGATTAACACCCAATAGCACACCAATGAAACTAAAATTCCTCATTCCAAAATGAGAGTTCTTATTGAATTAAGTAACTCTACAAATTTTTTTAAATCAAAGCATTACTTTATTAAAAAAAAAAAAATTACAATCTGATTCGAAGATTCAAGAATAATAAACAACCACTAATTAAGTATAGACACTAAGTATAGACACTAACATGTAGGGCTGACAATGAACCAAACAAACTCGAAAATAGTTTGAAATTCGATTCGAAAATTAAATCGTTGAACTAAGTTCATGAATCAAATGAGTTGAGTATGAGCTAAAAGCTAAGTTCGTTAACTAAATGAGCTGAACTTGAACTATACATAGTTCGACTCGTTAGGTTCATGAGTCTATTCGATTATATATGAGATAGATTATATTGTCTTTAAGAGTAGGTTTAAAGATTAGCTCTAAATCCTAGTATCATATTTTATTTCACTAGTACAAAAAGGTCAATTTACACCCGTTTTTTATTAAATTTACACCCATTATTTTTAATAAAAATCGGGTGTATATCCACCGGGTGAGAAATGTCTAACGAATTTACACCCGTTTAAAACGGGTGTAAATACGTTCTAGTTTACACCCTATTTTAATTAAAATCGGGTGTAATTACGTTCTTAATTACACCCTATTTTAATTAAAATCGGGTGTAAATACATTCTACGTTACACCCTATTTTAATAAAAATCGGGTGTAATTACGTTTTTAATTACACCCTATTTTAATTAAAATCGGGTGTAATTACGTTCTTAATTACACCCTATTTTAATAAAAATCAGGTGTAATTACGTTCTTAATTACACCCTATTTTAAGAAAAATCGGGTAGGAATATGTTCTTAATTACACCTTATTTTAATAAAAATCGAGTGTAAATATGTTCTTAATTACACCCTTTTTAATAAAAATCGGGTGTAAATACGTTCTTAGTTACATCCTTTTTAAATATAATTTACACCCTTTATGAATGAACAAATTATATTATATTTAATTTCATTTACACCCTATTTCATATGTTACATTGCACTCTATTTTAGTCATCACATTTCTTACATTTCTTGTACTAAGAATAATATTTCAAATACTAGAAAATCATACACATAAAAATAAGGGAGAATTATGTATTAATCAAGAAAAACATATCAACATACAATCCAAAAATGTATTCACTAGTTGACAACAACTAACAAAACTGATTAGATAACTGAAGCAAAGAACAACTAACAAAATCATATATTTTACATGAAGTCCAAACAAATTCACAACAACCATCTAAGTCAAAAGCCTGTAGTCAAGAAAAGGCCGAACAAACTTGTTGTGTTCCAATGACAACTCCACCAATTCCACTGTCTCAGGCCGAACAAACTTGTTGTGTTCCAATGACAACTCCACCAATTCCACACTGTCTCAGTTTCACTGCTCAAAATGCAAAAAGAATATTAAACTCACAAATATGTAATTTTCTTATTTAAAGGACAAGAGTTAGAATTAGTATTTTCATTAATCATAGCTTCATCTCATCATCATTTCATGTTTGGAACTCACCACTTTTAAGACAAATCTCTATCTCATTTTTGTCATTTCCTTGAAGGACAACGCGAACTGGCCTTCCAATAAAAGGAAGCAAGACAGTGTAAAGGACAGGAGAATTTTGCTGCTCATTTTTACTTTCTTTCATCTCTATAAGTATGAATTGTGTTTCCATAGGGATATCTCTTCCACAAGTTCCTACTCTATGTGTCATCCACCATAACTTGAACCGGAAGCAACACAAGAATCGAAGATCCCTGTTCATAACTCATAAACATAACCAATAAGAATAGGAAAATTAGGAACTAATGTAGTAAATGGTAAAAGAACTTACTGTAAGACACCTATGGAAAAGACATGGATGCTTTTGGTGTTGGAAACAGTAGCACCAATAAAAGCACCAGTCAGTATTGTCTTCCCGTGAGCCTCGCCAAAACAACCATCTGAAAGAGAAGACTTATACAACCAGATGAAAAGATACACAAACTGTTTCAATATTAACTCCAAACAGAACTGATGCACAAACCAATCAACACAGCATCAAATATGCATATCAGAGAAACAATAAATCACTTGTGAACACAACATAAAATCCAGAATCAGAGAAAAATAATTTGTCAAAAAACAAGAAACAATATCATTGGGAACCAGTTTGTTGCATAAGTTGTAAACTTTTTTTATGACAAACAAACGTTAGAAATTATAATTTTATCTTGAAGTACTGAGTTCTAGATATCAACCCACCTCTTTATGATTGGAGATCCATATATTCAATCGCCTAATGAAAATCAAACTACAATACAAGCATAGGCTTAAGATTTGTTTGAACTGAATAGGGAAAGCCCCAAGGACTGAAGCTGCTCCTCAGGAAAATAACCTACATCTGCTGGGCTACCAGCTTACCAACAAATCCAACAATTTTAATTTATAAAAAAAAAAGAGGCAGGCTCTGTTAAGCGGACAAGCCGATTCCGATGAAAATCCCATCACGATTATCAATGATTACAAATTATCTGTTTGGCTGCTACAAGTCAATCATAACAACATTGACGCTACAATTCTAAACGAAAGCCAAACAAGGATCTGTGAAAGCGAAGAACATTATAAAACTCCATTTGTCGCTACAAGTCAAACCAAACAACATTGACGTAGTTTAGCTGCTCCGATCCATTTGTCGAAAGTGGAACTGTCAGTCTCGGCATCCCATTGTTGAGAACGACAATTGAGAATAAAATATTTGAGGGGAAGGTGTTGGGAGTGTGGAGAGAACATAAACGCTTCCACCAATCTAAGCAAGTGAATCCTGTTCTGTGCGTTGTTGACGATTCCATCATCGTGGATGTGTAAAACTGAGAGTGAGTGGCATATGGGGATCCACTTGGAAAGAATGATTGTTTTGAAAGCATGTTTGGTTGGGAGAAAAGAATGTGAGATAGTATCTCTTCTGGTAAGTCATTCATGGAGGACTCTGATTGCGGCATTTTCATCCTCTTAGTATTTTCGTTTGCGGAATGTGGCAGTTGGGCGGAAAGACTTTCCATTGACTAGCTTCTCAGATGAAGAAATCACATAATACAACCCTAGGCTGCTCTAACGTCTTATTTATACAGGGTGAGTTTGATGTTTTTCCTGCTAGCTATGTTTGGTAAAGATATCAACATATGTAACATTAACATCTAGATACTGGCCCTGCAATTTAGTACAAAAATTCTAGATACTGGCCCTGCAATTTAGTACAAAAATCTTGTAGTTGTAGATTAAAGGCTTTAGATTTGCAATGACTTCAGGAAGTGTTTCTATACAAGGTATTAGAAATCATGTTAATACATAGTGCTGGAAAATAATTCAATAGCATCAAAAGGCTCTAGTTCGAGAAAGGACAAAGAGTTTTGTATATATTTTAGACCATATTGTGATGAATAACTGTACCATTGGCATTTCAATATACGGCCAAACTCACTTTTAAGATACAGACAGAAATAGAAATTTCTTAGACTGCACTCAAGCATGGCTTCCTAAACTGTCTATATTGGATTTATTGTCACAGATGTTAGGGTTAGTCTTTGAATTTGGTGCAGTTTCTGTATCATGCAGTTTCCGATCTCAACCGTCTGATTTCAAATTAACATTTGAGATCCTTTTAAACCGTTTTATTATTGTGTAATCTGATCTTTCTGATATCAGATTAACAGCCTAGATCGAAACTGCATGAAATCGTGGATTTTCGTTGCAGGGAAAGCAGATCCTGGTAGCTACAGAGTCTATTGATCACCAGTTGTTTTTTTTTATTCTCAGCAAGTGTAAAATAACAAGATCAGGGAGAACTACAACATTTTGCAGAATAACAGAGATTGCACTAAAACAATTTGAGGTTAAATTCCTCTTACGAATCATATTTAGATACAGATATAGATTTGGCCAGCTGAAAATGGCAATTTAATTAGGGAACTAAACATGATACAGAGTGTTTAGAATGATGTAATCAAATTTAACAATAAAAAAAGTAGAGATACAAACCTGGAAAATCATTACGAGGAGTATCTCGAATGTAAAAGTATTTCTCAAAGGTCCCAGCCCATGCATCTCTCTTTGTCAAGAAATTGGATTTTAGATTGAAAAGCTTCTTTACTATGACAGGAATAGATGAATGTTCATATTGAGAATACGGTGTCGGTCCATCAGGTCCATGAATCACTGCAAGAAAAGGAGTACAAAAGTTCTCATCACTATCAAACATATCCCCTAATTCAATAACTTGCCTTATTTATTTTGCCATTATAGAATCATGACTAATATTCTGCCACTATAGAATTATGACTAATATTCGTAGAACCTCCAAAAACTTAAATCAACACTGATGAAGAAGAACAAACTTAATGAATTAGTGTTCAGATTCAACGTACAGATGAACTTATTAATATTAATAAACAACTCTTAGTCTCTATCCAGATCATTCCAGGACGACTCTAAATTTAAATAAGAACTAAATGACCAACCAATTGGAGAAGAGTAGCAATCAGCATCTCAAAGCTTACTAACTACTGGCTCATCCCTCACTATAAACATATTATCATATCTCAACTAAACCCTCATATAAACGTTGTTCTATTTTGACATGAGACTATCTTTGCAAGTATATATCCATCTTGAAGAATAAGTATACAAGAAAAAAGAGATTGCAACATTATGTGTGTAGATCACATCACTAGCCGCAACGATGAACATATTGCTTCACGTAAGAAAATGTAGCTACTGCACCAAATCCATTTCCAAAACTTATTCCATATCGCTCTTCATATAACCTTAAGCAAGTTTAGGATTGAAAATGAAATCTCTATGGCATATAAGTTTATTTCATTATGCATATATTTTCATTGTTGCAAAGCTTGGACAAACTAAAATCTGAACTGAGAACTACAGTATACATAAAGCATATTTTTCACGCCATCTACAGGGGAAATCATGCCTTGATCTTATGAGAATCCAAAATGAGAATAGTTAGTGATAAAATTACTATTGCACTATTTGGATTGAAATAAACATGTTTCCTGTGAACGGTTTACCATATGCGCAAAAAATGGAGATATTCCAAACCGATAACAGCCATGCTGAAAAAACAGAAAGTGTGAAATTTTTGAAAAAACAGCCATGCTAAAAGATTACCTCCCGGATTACATCAAGCTCAAATAGTAGGACTTGGTAAAATTGCCCTTCGCTAACTCCACCTTTGCAAGTACCTTTATTTAGAGTTAGAAAATCATCTCAAGAGCAAACACAAATGAATTTGAACACTAAACATAACACTAACTGTAAAATATGATGCGCTGGGGTTTTTGACTAGTTGCTCTCCGGAATGATATAAGAAGTTCCCTAGAAAAGAAATAAAATAAAAAAGAAAACACAACCCAGTTTATTAAATTTCTAGACAACATCCAAGAAATTAATTCACATATGCCCATTAGATTAGGAAGACTGCATATGATACATAGTTAAATACAATACTCGATCATTCCACGAGTCAATGTTCCTCTGACTGGATCTTGCCATTGTTTTAAAAGGTCTTGAATCAATTCCCGTCGATGCGCTTGGGCACAAACCAAACCAGCATACTTGGTGAATTCTGGCCAATCTTGAGAAACAACAACCTACAATATCAAAGACAATATTTTAAAAGAAGAAATATATATTCAAAATAATTCAACCTGGTTGATTCAAACTAAAAACAGTTCAAATATGAAAACATACAGCTGCTATTGATGGACTTGAATCTTCACCAGGGTGTGGATGAGTCACATCAGCTCCAAATATAATAGTAGGTCTGTTGCTGACTAGGAGAATGTGGCGTGAAAGTGCATCAACAAGAACAGTATTCCTACCCCCAACCTTAACATTTATTTTCAAAGAAACTTTTGCAAGGTACTGCTTGCTCATCTTAAAAACATTTTTAGTCAAACAACACTGGGAAACAACCCCCAGATCAGTCTCACATATTCGCTTGAGGTCACCTGCATATCAAATTACCACATGTTAAGGTCATATGCTATCCACAGGCCTGGTTAGTAATACAGAGGAGAATTTGAAGTATAAGTCAGAGTATCATTTACCATAAAGAGAACCATTATTATCAGGAAAAATGACAATAAGCATGTCGAGATCCTTTCCTTGCAGATTGGTCTTGGCATCATGATGACGCATTTTCAGAACCTTCTCTCAAATTGAAATGCTAGCCCTCTCATTAACCTTAGCTGCAGCCGCTAATGATAGATCGAAATCAGTTAATACAACATGGCCATCCTTCTTAAGTAAGAGATTTTCGGGCTTTAAGTCACGATAAACTATACTTAGAAGATTCAATAGTATACAATATTCAAATTACATAGTAAAGAACAATGTAATTTATCAAAGCTTAGAGAAAATGATTAGAATTATAGAGTTACAAGTGGGTCAACTAATGTTATTAATTCAACATCCTTGAAGAATATTAGTAACTGATACCTTAGCTAGTGAACAAATAAATGGATGATATAATGAGCAGCTAACCTAAACAATGGAGATATCTTTTTCTTTGTATCTCCCCACAGTGAAAATCAAAAGCTACAAAGAATAGCTTTTGGAACTAAACAACATTTAAATATTAGCTTTTAGTACATCTTTTTCTATTCTTTGTCATCCCTGAATACACGATGAACAAAAAATGAGCTAATCTCAACAGTGAGAATAATTACAATTAACCAAAGTATTTGTGATTTGAAATAGAACCTGATCCAACTCTATACATATAAGGTATGTTAATTGCCTCAGGTGCATGTCCAGCATTAAACTCTTCATTGGTCCTGCACAATCAAAAAAAACATTGGCTTCTTCCAAAACTCTAGTATAATATACAATTAATTAACACTTTCAATCACAAAAAACAGTGAAGGAAAGTGGTGAATTTTGGCTTCTTCCAAAACACCTGTATGATAATTAAGTAACACTTTCTTAAAAATAAAGTTAACTCTTAATTAAAATTGGTTACTTTACCTTACATCAAGATACTTATGACCAGCTTGAAAAAGGTTGTGAGCTACACGCACCGGCACTGAAGTTGGAACTCCAACAACCTCCTCCAAATTCCCCTTTAAACTACACATCATGCTTCAATATGAAACCATCAACAATGTTAATTACCGAAAACAAAAAACAAAATGTTTTGTTTTACTGAAGATCGTGAATTATGATTCACACTTTTTATAGCTTCTTTGTTAGAATTAGATACCACACCAAAGGTGTAAATATGAAGAAGTCCTTCAAAGTTCAAACAGACATTTTTACAAACACTTTCAATGCATCCCCTCTCTCACACTTGAAAGTTCAAATTTACCTATTAATTTTACATTTAACATAAACAAATTGTTGAGAAATTACAAGAAAAAAGAATCATAAAATTTGGAGTTAAATATGTAAGAGGAACAGTGAAAACTTACTTGGGTGTGATACATGCACGCAAGAAAAATAACACTTGATTAGTAATCAGATAGAATCTCAACCTCGTTTTGAGGGTGAGAATTAGGGTGGCTTTGGTTTTGGTTAAAAATGAGCGAAAATATCGTCGGAGAAGCGTCCTGAATCATTATTGCAGATTGAATCAGATAACGATGATAGATGACGTTGCTGCTTTGAGCTCAGCTGCGTTCTCGAATCGTTGCAGTTGTGTGTGTCAGTTTTCATCGATGATGATGTGGTCCGTGAGGTGAAGCTCGCGTCGGTGTTTGCGATTGCGTTGAAGATTGGAGGAAATCAGTCTTGAAAGTTGATATTAAAGTTCTGTGTGTTGCGTTGTTGCATGAGGCAAGTGAAGTTGTATGTTGGAAACTCCCTTGCAGGTTCAGATGCGTGAATGTTTGAAGATTGTGGATATGTCCATTTGCAGTGTCGAGTTGAGTTATAAAATTAAATAATTTTTTTAAGTAATTTAAATTTACACCCGTTTTAAATTTAATGGGTGTAATTGAGATCTGATTATAATAATATTTGTAATTTACACCCAATTTTTAATAAATAGAGTGTAATTTGTCACATGTTAATTCTTAAAATGAAATTTTATTTACAAAATTGCCATCACGCTTCTTATTTACACCCGTTTTTAGAATATCGGGTGTAAATGTTAAAATTATATTGTTGTTTTTGTACTAGTGTTTTAATCTAACGGTTTTAATTGATAATTTATATTCTTTAGTGAGCAAAATATTTCTACAAATAATTATACAAATAAAATTAACATCTTAAAATTTTCAATCTTATAACTTTTATTTTATTTCTATATTTTTTATTAAAAAAAATTAATTTAAAATGTCAATATATATATATATATATATATATATATATATATATATATATATATATATATATATATATATATATATATATATATATATATATATATACTTTAAAAAAATTACTTTTAAGTCCGTGAAATAAGTGAGTTGAACTTAACAAGATAAACCTAATGAATTGAACTGAGATGTTCGTGAACTTCTAACAAGTCGAGTTTGAGTTGGAAATTTTTTTCGTGATAAACTCGAACTCGAACTCAAACTCGACCAATTTTTAACGAATCGAGTTTGAGCTGGAAAAAAGTTTGTCATAAATTCGAACTCAAACTCGACCAATTCTTAACGAGTCGAACTAAGTTGAGGAGAGTTCGACTCGACTCATTTCCAGCCCTACTATACTTAATTTACTCAGACAATTACATCTAATCTTAACTAATGAAATAATTTTATCAGCAATTTTAGGATAATTACTGCGGCCATTGAAGATGATATTATTCGTCTCATGCCAAATGTCATATAAGGTTTCCGCAAGCGTCAGTTTCGCCATTTTCCAGTGCAAACTTTTCTTCTTTGTTATTCTTGTGAGCCATTCTATTTCGTGGTCCCACTCTAGAGGGGTATGCTGCATCTTCAACCAACTAAGAATGTCATTCCAAACTTTCTTAGTGTACCTGCAGCCAAATAACAAGTGTTGCAGGCTTTCCTCATTATTGTAGTAGCAACACTTAGGATCCAGTACTATAATCCCAAATCTCACCAATCTTTCTTTTGTTGGTAGTCTTTTCATCAATGTCATCCATAGGGTGAACACAAGCTTTAGGCCTCACATAGTTATCAAATAGAATTATTTTCCAACTCATTTGATCACTATTACCACATATAGCCTTGTACATAATGCCAGTCCTGTACTTCCCTTCCTTGACAACTTCAGTCCAATAGGCTTTGCAAAATCCATGAACTGGAGTTTGTAATTTGCCAATCCAAGACATCACAACCTTTGAAATAGAAAGTGCCAAGCCATCTAATCCACAATCTATCTGCTTTCATATGAATATTCCAAAGCAATTTCCCCAATGTAGCTTGGTTCCACTGTTGTAAGCTCATAATATTCAGGCCACCAACAACTTTTAGTTTGCAAATCGTTTTCCAAGCAATCGTGGCTTTCCTGCTACACTCAGAGCCGCTCCAGAAAAAGCTGCGACAAATGGTCTAAAGTTGACTCATAACCTGATGGGGAGGGGAAGAACCTGGAACCAATAAGCAAACATAGTAAAGAGGACATTCTTAATTAGCTGGCATCTTCCAGCATAGCTAAGAAGGCGAGCATACCAATGCTTGACACGAGCAATACTTTTTTCTATTAGGAGCTGACATTGGTTTATTGTGAGTTTTCTGCTAGCCAAGGGGACACCTAAATATTTAAAAGGGAGTTCCCTTTCCTTAAAGCCGGTTCTAGCCAATATCTCTTGCTTCACAATATAGTGGACACCCCCAAAGTATAATTTATATTTAGCAGGGTGTCACTACAACGCGGAAGCCCTTTAAAAGTGCTTTTTATGGGCTTTAAAAGCGCTTAAAAGCGCTGTGAAAGCCAGCGCTGGCGTAGGTAACAAAAGCGCTTCAGAAAGCGCTCTGGTAGGCCCCCTCTATAAGAGCGCTTTTCTGGAAAAAGCGCTCTGGTAGGCCCCCCCTATAAGAGCGCTTTTCTGGAAAAAGAGCTCTGGTAGGCCCCCCTATAAGAGCGCTTTCCTGGAAAAAGCGCTCTGGTATCCCCCCTCTATAAGAGCGCTTTTCCAAGAGCGCTTTCGTATGTTGCGTTTTTTTTTATTTTTTATGCTTTTTTATTATTCTTTGGCAGCGCTTTTACTAAGAAGCGCTTTTGTAGGTGGACCTTTAAGAGCGCTTTTCAAAAGCGCTGTCGTTGCTAAATGATGTATTTTAATGTGCAGCCTGTAATTTAATCCTCCCAGTCGAACTGTAATATTTTCGACCTGTAATATATTTTCAACCTGTAATATTTTCGACCTGTAATATATTTTCGACGATATAATTTCAGCCATCAGTAAGACAATATATATATATACTAATATAATACCATTATAATATCCAAAATTATATATATACATCATTACAACATCAATAATATTATAGTTCAAATCGACACAAATCCTACATGAAAAATTGCTTAATATAAAAGTGACACAAATCCTCTTTGATTTCTTCCAACTTAAGTCTCGGGTACCCAGCAGCACGGAATTCGTCAAGGTACTACAAAACAAAAACATAATATGAATGATATATTTAGTTAAATGTAATAAATTATATGAAATTATCTTAAGTTATAAATTCATACCGTGAGCGGAATCTCTAATTGATTCGCCTGAAGGATTTCTTTCATAAACCTCAAAACAAAGTATCTGCAATCTGAACTGTTTCGCTGTTGCGGACACTACATAGAAAAACAAATAAGATTTTATAGTTGTCTTGTTTTATCAAGTAGCATAAATATTATAAGCAAAATTGTGAAAAATAATGTACCTGCACTTTGATCCAAGTAATGTTGTTTGATTTAGTCCGGGATACCTGTGCATCCCGTTGACTTCGGAACACTTGTATTGATCTAATTAACAAATATATAAAAGCATATGTTTAGATCAATCCCACAAATAAGTAAATATATAAATATACACGAATATTTAGAACGATCCCACTTACAAATCAACGATTTCCTTCATAGCCGGATAATTGGTCCAGTCACCATTTACCGAATTCAGATAATACACGACTTCTCTTATAGGGTTGATAGCAAGCAACAACCAGTGTGCTCTATAAATTAAAACAATAGGTTATATGAAAATTTTGCTATACACAAAAGAAACAGAGATTAGATGAACCAAGAATGAGAACTAACCCTACTGGTCGGGTATTATACGCCCAAAGATGCAGACTTTCTGAATTGCCGGTGGACATGAATCTATCGACTAAGAGCTGTCTAACTGATTCCGGTTCCGAATCAATTGCCATTCCGCTGCAATGGGCGGAAGACACGAAACAGAATCTGTTAGACAATACAGTCCCGCGCAACACTCTGTCATACAACAACCTTAAATAAAAACATAATAAACATTAGATTATTTTCATTGAAATGTGTAAATAAATTATATTGTGGGACTAATTAAATAATATATCGGATGAGTGAATATTACCGGATGTATGAGTGCATATTACCGACGCCTAGTTGTTCATGCGTAAAAATCTCTTCCAAGTAATCAATTGCAATATGTGACTTGAATTCAATACCGAAGACACTTTCATCCATATTGATTTCACGTAAAGCACCATCCTTCAAATCGGACATATCAACCATTGTTGCGAGCATCGTCCGGTATCGAGGCACAAAAGCACCGCCTTTTTTTGCCGCTATCTTCGGAGGACCAGTGGGTGGTACGCTACGAACTTGCTGCGTCACTTGTTGTGACTCCCGAGCGGATGCCTAAAAATCATATAAGTTATGTAAAATATAAAATCATGCAGATTTAGATTCAGATTATATATTAACACTTTAAATGTACCTCTTTTAGTGATGCAACAGACTCCTCCTCCTGTAAAATCCCTTTACCCTTAATTGCGGGTTTTATAGGAGCAGTCTAAAATTAAAATGTAAAAAATAATTAATAAACGGTTTAGAATTGACATTCGAAAACTAAATGATTCATAATCGTTTTCAATATACCTCATCACTAATGGTAATGAGCTCCGAGGGCCATGCAACAAATGATCCTATTGCATCTCGCAGCAATGTCGTCTCTGAGACCATGTCAGGTACCGGTAGCATCGCATCATGATCTAATACAACATCCACCGATACTTTCAGGTGTCCATCCGGGAGCGGTCTATGGTGAAGTAAATCTCCCAAAGTGTTGTGCACTTTTCCCTTGCCAACTAGGCGATAATTCGGTGACGATAAGTATAGTTGGCAAGATGAAATGCCCTAAACCAATAGTAAATATAAAGTCATTATCATTAATAAAATAGAACAATTTGTAAGGAAAAAAATTTATAATTACCTCGGGAAATTTCCTTTGACAGTTGATACTAGCCTTATCACTAGTTTCTTTCACCGATGAAGTGTTGCACTTTTCTCTCTTATACATATCTTTATCTCTTTGCAATTCAGAGACTTGTGCTTGCAATTCCTGCAACTTTTGCAACACTTCTTCATTGGTAAGATTTGATCTTCTCCTAGGACTCTTGTAAAAAGAGGTTGGAGTCACACCATGACCCTTACCCCTCACCCGACCGGGATACTCAGGAGCATCTAGTGCTCTACTAAGTACGCTCCCCTCACCGGTGGATACCGATTGCGACAAGGTCTCCTGTAATTCATTTACATTTCAATAATTATTAGTGGAGATAAAAAATCATTTATATATTAAAAAACATTTGATTTAATTAAAGACACAGCATTATACTTACACATTCAGTATAAACTCTCTGAACATCGGGATCAACAGCTTGATTCTTGCCCACACGAGCTTCCTTCCACAACACATGTACAGGAAGTGAAGTTTCCTCACTTTTAGTCTCCTCTAACTATGCATTGACACAAATGATAAAATCGTCAAATAAAACATGCACATTTAGACAATTAATTAAAACGTATTTCTATTTACTTACAATTTTATCCTCTAAGCGTGCATATCCCAAACGCCCTTTTTTGTATGGATACGCGGGTTTGGATGCTCTCGCACTATTCGTGGCACTCCTTTTCCGAAAATCTTCATCTCTTTGCTTTACAAACTCAGCCCAATCTTTTTCATCAATGAAGATCTCATACTTTTTTGGCCGTCCCGGTGCCTCTTCAAGAATGTTTCCATCTTTATCCTTAAGATAGGTGTTTGTCAAAAAAGCTTTCCACCCTCTATATCTTTTGCCGGCCAAACTAAGTATGTAGCGTCTACGATCATCTGGTATCTCAAAAGTCCTCTGCAAAAAAACATACGCATAGTGTGTTAGTATAAGTAATTTAAACAATTTATCGTCAAGATAATAACAACAATTAACCATATATGATATATACCTGAAGCTCGTCCCAAATCGCTTTTTTTTTCACATCCAACTCTTCGCTTTTCAGATTCCATTTAGCTATAGAGACCGGAATATGCATACGAACAAGTGTACCAATATAGCTTGTCAACTTTGCAGAATTAGGACCAATTGCTTGTTTATCAGAATTCCAATCCAAATGGTATACTAATCCTTGGTATCTATGTCGAATGATTCCCTTCATAATGGTGATGCCTCGTGCAACTTCTTTTGCTTCAGTATCAGGTGGAGCATTTGCATCCGTGGCATCTCTTTCTTGAGCATCTCTTTCTTGTGAGTTTTCTTGTGAGTTTTCAGGTGGAGCATCTCTATCCGGAGCCATTGAACCTGTATCAAACAAACTAAAGCACATTAGTACACTATTAATAAGCTAACAATCTATACAAGTCAAATGGAAGTCAAACCATGCATGTACAAGTAAATCGGAAACGAAATCGGTACAAATCAAAATAAGCGTCAAAAAAGAAAGTTGTCGGAATTGAACGAAATTTACATGGCTATGGTAAAACGTCCCCACGGACTCAAAAATAAAGTCGGTTTTCCGAAATTCAGACCCTAAGCCCTACTTTTGATTACGGGCAGAAGCAAAACCGATAAAAAAACAGTCCCGAAATGTAAAGATAAGTGCATGAGCAGCTCCGGAATCGTCAAAATAGTATAGTTACATGTAAAGAAGTCAACAAACGGATACATGGTTCAAAAGTTATGTACAAAATGAGAATATGCACCAAAATTGAATAAGTACTATACTATTGAATAAAACAATCGGTACAAATTGAATAAAGCAAATTAGTCGGAATATGTATACTATTACCTTTATCACTAACGTCTCTTTCTTTTCTTGGTAGGATTGTGTTCTACGCGTCTCTTAACAACGCGGACGGTTGGATTGATCCAAATACCCTCATTATGATCATTTCTAGTACAAGATTCATTCTCATTTTGATCGTTTCTTGTACAAGATTCAATGCCAACACCAATATCACCTTGATGTTCAATGTTTTCATCAACTATTTTGTTAGATAAAAGCACTATAGACCATTTCGTATTTGTCGGATCATTGACATAGAACACTTGTTTAGCTTGAGAGGCTAGAATGAAAGGCTCATCTTTGTATCCTACCCTATTGAGATCCACTTGCAAAAATCCTGACTTATCCATTCGTATGCCACTATTATTTTCAACCCACTTGCAACCAAATACAAGAATCTGAAACTTCGCGTAATCAAACACCAAAATGCGCTCGATAACCCCAAAATATGACAAATTTGCAAATTTCAGATTTAAGTCATTCGCACTTGATATGTGCATTGCTTCAGCTACCAAGGTAACACCACTATTTTGCATAGTACTTTTATCATCCTGTTCTTTGGTATAAAATGTGTATCCATTAATTGCGTATGCGCTATAAGAAAGCACAATTACACTTGGACCATAGGCTAAACATCTCAACCTTTCTGTTACTGAAGCAGGATCTGAACGATACTTTGAATAAATATGATCCCTAAACCACGGTATGAAACTTCGATTGTGCTCTCGTACTATCCAGTTCTCATTTCTATTTGGATTTAAATCTCGGAGAACAACTTTGTGCATTTCAACATACGGCTCAACCTCAATCTCATTGTGCAGAACATACAAGTGCGCTTGATCCCGTTCGACCATTGATACTGTCACAACTTTATTTCCAATTAGCCTTTTTCCTTCTTTTTTTTCGACAATATGAGATTTGGGGAGTCCAATTGATTGAACATTTGACAGATATTCAGTACAAAACTCAACCGCTTCTTCAACAATGTATCGTTCGGCAATACAACCCTCCGGTCGACTTCTGTTTTTCACGTACCCTTTTAATATTTTCATATAACGTTCAGCAGGGTACATCCATCTCATATAAGCTGGTCCGCACAATTGTGTCTCTTTCACAAGATGAACGACTAGATGAACCATTATGTCAAAAAACGAGGGAGGAAAATACATTTCAAGATCACATAAAGTAACAACTATCTCTTTTTGCAATGTTGGTAAGATCGCGGGATCGACCACCTTACTGCAAATTGACCTGAAGAAGAAACACAGCTTAGTTATTGCGCTTCTTACTTTTTCTGGCAGAATAGAACATATACCTATTGGTAAAAAGTGTTCCATTATAACATGGCAATCATGCGTCTTCAAACTCTTTAACTTGAGGTCTTTCATGGGCACAAGTCTTCTAATATCTGAAGAGTAGCCTTCTGGAACTTTAACTTCACTGAGGAACTTACACAATGTTTTCTTCTCCTTTCTAGATAGAGTGTAAACAGCAGGTGGCAGATATGTTCGTTTTCCTTTCATCACGGGTCCCAATTCAGTTCTCATTCCCATGTTTACCATGTCCTTCCTTATGTTGAGGCCATCCTTAGACTTTCCTTGTATATTGAGTAACGTACCTATGACGCTGTCAAATACATTTTTTTCAATATGCATAACATCCAGGAAATGTCTTACGTACAACGACTTCCAATATGGAAGTTCAAAAAAAATTGACTTCTTCTTCCACCCACCCTTGACAAGTGAATGTGCAAAAGGCTTGCCAAACTGAGTGCTCACATCTTTCACCTTTTCAAAAATTTGATCACCTGACAAAAAAGGCGGGGCTGTACCATGTTCGGCCTTTCCATTGAATGCTTTTCTCCACCCACGGTAGTGATGATTAGAATTTAAGAATCTACGATGGCCGAGAAAGACATTCTTCTGACAAAGCTCCAATCGTGTCGTATCGGTTTCGTCTTCACAAACAGGACACGCCTTTTGACCTTTATTGCTGTACCCGGATAGATTTCCGTATGCTGGAAAATCATTAATTGTTCCAAACAACATCGCCCTCAAGTTGAAACTTTCCTTCCTATACCCATCGTAAACCTCCACACCGTTCTCCCACAAAAACTTTAAATCTTCGATTAAGGGTGCCAAGTATACGTCTATGTCATTCCCTGGTTGTTTAGGCCCAAAAATTAGCATAGATAACATCATGTACTTACGCTTCATACATAGCCACGGAGGTAGGTTATAAATCATAAGAATCACAGGCCATGTGCTATGCGAGATACTTTGAATACCATGCGGGTTCATTCCATCAGTAGACAATGACAACCGAAGGTTTCTTGCTTCTTTTCCAAATTCAGGATAATCAGTATCAACTTTCGACCATTGTGGTGAGTCTGCCGGATGTCGCAACTTTCCATCAATAATTCTTTCATCTGCATGCCAAGTCAAGTGTCTTGAATCGGTCTCACTACGATACATGCGTCTAAATCTCGGAATTATAGGAAAATACCATAAGACTTTAGCAGGAGACAACTTTTTCTTATATCGAGGGGCACCACATTTAGGACACTCATTCAACGCTGCATACTCGTTTCGAAACAAAACGCAATCGTTTGGACATGCATGTATCTTATCATAGCTCATGCCAATAGAGGACAACATCTTTTTGGCCTCATACGTTCGATTGGGAAGAACATTATCATCTGGTAGCATATCTTTCATAAGGGCTAATAACTCTGTGAAACTTTTATCCGACCATCCATTGTCCGCCTTTAAGTTGTACAACTTTAACACCGCAGACAATCTTGTGAATTTTGTACAACCCTCATACAACGGTTTCTCTGCATCGCTTACCAACCTCTCAAACATTTTGGGACAATCCGCAAGATCTTCTTCAAGCGCTTCTGCAATCTCTTCGACTCAATCGCAATCGTATGTGTCTGTGCAATCGTCGTTTGAAGCATACTTCCTATTACAACTCGACTCAGCATTCCCGTTACTTTTCTCACCATGCATTGTCCAACATGTATAACTTCTATCAATTCCAAACCGTAGTAAATGGGATGCCAACTTATTCCCGTCAACCTTACCCCCATAACAGCAACCCAGGCAAGGACACGACATTCGAAGCGGGTCTTCGGAGTGCGCAACCGCAAACTCAATGAATTCCCATACCCCTTTCTCGTACTCTTTCGACAATCGGTTTGAATTCATCCATGTCTTATCCATGTCTTAATTAAGCTAAACAAATGCTTCTTGGTTTCTCTATCAGGTACTAAGGAATTCTGTCAAGATAATAAATAGCTATCATCATTATGTTTTGATCAGAATACCTAATGAGATCCTATAAAGTGTGAATAATAGAATACCTAATCAGAATACCTAATCAGAATACCCGATTTCTTAAAGAAGACATTACCTTATTTCAAGGTAATATAAGTCCACAAACCAAAAAATGGATTGAGAGACACTAAATTGAAATTAAATAGAACCATAAACAATACACTACAAGCAGAAAACAACAAACTATAAGCAAGAAGAAAGGGATAGTAACCTGAGTTAGACTTGATGTGGGAGACGGGTAGGTTTGAATCGGCGTTGTATACAAGTAGAAACCAGAGGATTCAAAGTAACTGTAAAATTAAACACACACGATGCAGTTAAATACACCACTACTAACACAATATCAAAAAAACCCCAATCTAAATTGAACATATTAAAGTTAGTTTCTATACTGCAAAATTCATCATAATACCAGTAATTTGAGAAAGAAATTTACTAATAAGCCAGATTCAACAATTTAGGAATTTACTGAATAAACTATTTAGGAACTCCTAACATTTGCAACACAAAAGTAAAACAATAAGGGAGACCACATGTACCTATATCAAATGGTTAAAACCAATGAAACCAGTATGACACATCCAAGGCAGATAAGTTGGTAACTATTGTTATTCACTTCTAACTCTTCTTTTTTATTGATATTCAATTCTACTTGTTTGTGATATTTTTCTTTTTGGTAAATTTTTTAATTAAATTATTTACTTTTGATAACTTCAGCAGAATGAATGCATAAAGAAAGTTAAGATTATATCCCTTTCTTTTGTATATCTCTCAACTCTCAAGTATATTCCAAGTTAATATGACAACTCATCATTTAAATTATCTAACAAATTCTACAAGAGCATATTATGAATTAGAAAAGTAAAGTCCACATAGAATAAGTAAAAACACTGGCTGCTTAATATATGCTTTGGTGGGTTTTATATTTCTCCTCTATTTCTTTTATATATTTTCTACTGCAAATGTGACAAGTAATAGAAGCTTATTTTTCTACTGCAAATTAAATGTGACAAATAACAATCATCCGTATCAGAAAGCAACAATGTGCAGTTCAAATTTCGCAACACTATAGCTCTGTACCATTGCTATTTGACAAACCCTAACGCCAATTGCAATGACTGATAAAACCTTTGCTGATTAAACAAACCCTAATGCCAATTGCAATGACTGTATTCAAAATCAAAGTCGAGCATATATAAAACCCAGCTATGCAGAATCAAAATCAAAGATACCTGATGTGAAAATCAAAATCGATTCGAACTCAGCTATGCAGAATGGGAAGATATGGGTTGCAGAGTGGGAAGAATGGGAAGATATGGGAATATACGGTGGCGAACAAGATTTGTTATCTTCGCGTGTGAACTTTGTTGCTGAGCTACGGTGGCGAAGAGAAGAAGATGATTGTAGGATGAATGTGGTTGTAGTGAAGAGAAGGAGATGAACGTAGGGCTCTACGGCGGCGATTTTGCGTGAGAACAGTAGCAGAGCGAAGGGAGATATGGGTTTCGTTAGCTTAGAGAAGAACAGTACTGAAGGCAAATAGCGTGTTTTGTTAATTTTGTTTTAGAAATTTTAATTTTAAATTAGCTACTAGAGCGCTTTTCAAAAGCGCCTTTGTATCCCCTTCTACACCAGCGCTTTTTGAATAAAAGCGCTTTCGTATCCCCCCCCCTTTACCAGCGCTTTTTGAAAGCGCTCTCGTACCCCCCCCCCTTTACCAGCGCTTTTTGAAAGCGCTCTCGTACCCCCACCCTTTACCAGCGCTTTCTATAAAGCGCTCTCGTACCCCCACCATTTACCAGCGCTTTTTTCCCTTGTTTTTTTTTTTGTTTTTAGCGAAATCTATAAGAGCGCTTTTTCCTAAAAGCGCTCTCGTAGGGGTGCTGCTAAAGATTATATTTGTTGTAGTGTGTGCTTTTAAACCCGTAGCTTATGAAAAATCCTTGAAAACTTTCATTATAATGCTTATTGACAATGAATATCCTCTCGTGAATATGATTAAGCCATTTGCAAAGCTGATGTTAATTATAAGGAGTTTCTCACAACGAGGATGAAAATTAAAGTTCGGGTTTTGCTGTAGCTTAGTCAAGTATCTGTGTAAATATTCCATAACCAGGATAAAAAGCAGTGGGGAGATTGGATCTCCCTGCTTGAGACCTCTCTTTACTTTGAGTAAATCAGTAACTTGGCCATTGATTGAATACTTGTAAGAAACCATACAGACACACTCCATTACCCAAGCAATGAACTTACTAGGGAAATTCATCCCTTTCATAATGGTTGCTAAGGCTGTCCATTCTACCATATCATACGCTTTTTGGATGTCCATTTAAATGGCACATCTAGGAGAAATATGTTTACGGTTGTACCCTCTCAATAACTCATATGCCATAAGAATGTTATAATGAATCACCCTGTCTGAGATGAAAGCTGACTAGCTAGAGTCTATCACCTCATTAATGGCATTGCTCAATCTAGTAGTAAGAACTTTAGAGAGTATCTTGTATATAGTTGTACAACAAGCTATTGGCCTAAGCTCCTTCACACTGTTTGCATCAGGGGTTTTAGGGATTAGAGTAACAACTGCACAGTTCACTGCTGCATACAACTTCTGTTGCTCATAGAAGTCCTGAATGATTGAGATCACATCATGTTTCACTATACTCTATGTGCTCTTAAATAATTTAGCAGTAAATCCATATAAGCTTGGAGTTCTAGTGTCTCCAATACTTTTCAAGGAAGTCCAAATTTCCTTTTCTGTGATAGGCTGGATCAAGCTGGGTTTACTGCCCTCCTTCAATTGATTCCCTTTCCTAAGAACTTCAATGTCCACATGGAGTAACTTATCATATGATGTGCCAACCAGATCCTAGTAAAAGCTAAGAACTTAATTCTCCATATCTTTTTGGTTAGTGATACTCTTACCACTTTGATCAATTAGCTGGTGAATACTATTCTGTTTCTGTCTACCTTTCACAATTGCATGAAAATATGCATTGTTTGCATCCCCTAGTTTGATCTAGTTAGCCTTAGATTTCTGCATCTAAAGCTTCTCTTCCTCTTCATTAGCACGTATGATCTTATGAGTCCAGATTTTTGTTTCCTACATCAGATCAGAATTAAAGGGATCATCTGATAGCTTTTGTTTAGTTTGAGCCAAATTCATTCTATACTCTTGCACCATTTTCACTTCATTTGTGACTCTTCTGTTAAACCCCTCAAGAGAGGCTGTAATCTCTTCAACTTGCGCCGTAAGACATACATAGGTTTCTCCTGTACCTGGTTGCCCCAACTAGCTTTAACCACATCCAAAAAATCTGCTTGATCAATCACATTATTAATGAATCTTAACCTAGCCTGAGTGTTATGCAACCTCCTTTGGTGACCATGAATCTTAACTCTCAGAGGATTGTGATAAAAAATATGGGCATTTAAAGTCTCAATTTTACAATCATGGTAGGGGTGGAAAAACAGGCCTGGCCCGTTAGGCCCTCACCTTCTAATGTGTCCGCCCCGCCCCGCCCCGTTTTCTTCGCGGGCTTTTACGGGCATAGTCGTTTACATAAATTTTTGTATTTTTAGGCTCAAAAGGTGCAGTGCCCGTGGGATTTCCCCTTCCCGCCCTAACTTTTTTGCAAGGTGAGCCTAGGTTTTAGACCCACATCCTCCACTATGCCCGCCCCTCCCCGCCCTCACTTTTTTGCACGATGAGCCTAGGTTGTAGACCTGCATCCTTCACTATGCTCACCCCGCCCCGTTTTTCTGCGGGCTTTTTCGGGGCGGACCTAAACGGTGTGGGCATGCCCGTTTGCCACCCCTAAGTCAGAGTATTTACCAAACCAAGCATTGTTGCAAATAACTCTATCAATCCTAGAGTAAATAAGTCAAGTGGTATACTTATTTGACCAAGTAAAATGATTACCTCGAGTATCATGCTCAAAGAAATTAGCCTCCATCATCATAGTTTCTAGATCTTCAAACTCAACACCATGGACTAGGTTGCCAACAATTCGATATGAGCCATTGAGAACAATATTGAAATCACCAATCACTATCCATTGGTCATGAATAGTACCAACTAGATCTTTTATCTCCTGCCATAGCTTCTTTCTTTCAAGTAGCTGATTGTGAGCATAAACAAAAGTAATCTAACAAATTATTTGGCCATTCGTATCACTCATCTCACAGTGAATATATTAGTTACCCCTAGCTTACATATTCATCTTTAGATCCTTGTGTTTCCATATCACCCAAATCCTTCCATTTGGATGATTAGCATATTTATCCTTCTATTCCCGCCTAAATAATTATCTTATTTTTGTAGCATTATTGTATTTCACTTTAATTTCCAATAAGGAAATACAAGGCACTCGTAAGCTCTTGAGGTGGGCCTTAATCGCAATGTGCCTTGCCTTTTTATCGAGGCCCCTCACATTCCATGTAAGGATCATATACCATCCACCATGTTGCCATCCTCCATCTCAAGGATGCCAAAATCATTGCTACAACCCACCAAGTCTCCAATATTTCCTATTGTGTCAACTCTTATAGATTTTCCTTTAATACCAACCCCATTTCTGCCACTTGTCCAATTAGGAGCAACAAGTTTCCAATCTTCATCAGCATTATTTTCCAAGTCACCTTCATTACCATCTGCCTATGTATCCAGCTTTCCATCATTCTTTTTGTTGTCATTCTTGTCAGCTACAGTAGGTTTCTCAATCCACTTCTGAGCTAGAGGGGGTTTGTTAGGTCTTTGTTTTTGACAATTATGCCCAACCCTACTGCACTTCTTGCAGAAAGCCGGTCTCCACTCGTATTCAACTTGCTGAAGTAATCTGCTCCCCTGTGGGTCTCGAATGTAGATAGAATCTTTTAGTTCAAATTGTGATATCTTCTTCAATAAGCATTCTTGCATACGTAGTTCTTAGTTTCTTTAAGGTGCATTCATCAGTCATGATAGGTTTTCCTATTGCACTTGTCACTTTTCTAATGCTACTTTCACCCTAGAATGTAAGCGGCAGTTGGGGAAATGTGACCCAAATAGGCATAACTCTTACTGCATCTTTATCAAGAGAGAAATAGGGTCTCCATTCTAAAAGAAACATTGGTTGTCTGAAGATGGTATAAGGACCGTTCCTTAGCACAAAATCGTTATCCTCCTTAGACTTCATCTTAATGATAAAATAGCCCTCATCATTATAGTATAGATCCGGTAAGGCCACGAAATCCCAGGTCTTCATCATGAACTTCTTCAATGATGTCAATGTCAAATTTCCACCTATCACGTACATAATCAATACGTTTTCCCAGAATTTAAGTTCTGAGACGATGTCTCGCTCCTCAATGATAACTTCAATTTCACCGTTAAAAATGGATGGAGGAG
The DNA here is from genome assembly GCF_029867415.1 of Vicia villosa. Classification (NCBI taxonomy): domain Eukaryota; kingdom Viridiplantae; phylum Streptophyta; class Magnoliopsida; order Fabales; family Fabaceae; genus Vicia; species Vicia villosa. The sequence goes on along the minus strand of NC_081181.1, from coordinate 21,193,384 downwards.
TATATTTGATGTCCAGTCCATTCATCGAAGTTCGATTTCCTTTGATAACATCGACCCAGGGCTGTGTTGGTTTTGATTCCCCTGGCTCCTGATTCTTTTCCTCAAGTATAGTACTCAGATTCGAAAGTGACGTTGCTGAAAGATTGTCCTCAGTTGAATCCATTGAAGCCAGTGAAGTGTTGATTTCTTTCCCATGAGATGTTGAAGCTGGCGAGAAGACTCTTACACTCGCCGATAGCGTTTAGACCGTCTGTTTCCACAGCGGCCGTCCGCGTTTCTCCATTCACCCCCTAATCGCAGCTCTGCTAGGGTTAGAGTCAAAACTTCACTCTACAATTTTTTTTTAAAAACCATTTGATACTTCGATTAAACAACTTTCAATAAATAAATAATACTAATATTTTTAAAAGTGTAGATAAATGTCCACTATAAATTGGATAGCCTCTAATATTTAATTTATATAAAATTTGATGTAGTTATCATTAACATATCATAAGAGTTATTAAAAGTTTGAATTGATTAAATTCAATATTTATAGTGAGATATTAAAAACATTAGTTCTACTCAAAGTTACTCTATGAGTAGGTTAATCTATTCTGTGTGCTTTTGGTCAAATAATACTCAAAATTCAACTCCATAGTTAGTCTAAGATGTTTCAACTCGTGTCCACGACTTTACATACTAGAGAAGTGAGCCATATTCCATTAGGTCCAGCTATAATTCTATCAAATGAAGCTTCCTTATAACTTCCCTCAGGCAGAGAGAGGAAGAGAGAGACCATGTTTCCTCTCAAAATATATCTGGTTAACTAATGGAGTGTGGCAAGATCATGTGAAGATCATTAAAATTGAAAACGCATGTCAAAGGCCGTACCCTCGACTACCACGAATTAAAATATCATAACGTACGTCAATTTCTTCTATCTTGGGGTTGCAAACTTATTTTCTTTAATCAAAGGGATTACTTGAAATTTGATTCATATTCTCTGTGTCCCTCCAATGGTAACAACAATATAGATCAGTCCGTTCATGGGCTTTATAAATTTTTTCACAGCTCATTTTTAGTTTAATTAATAAGACTTTTTTTATTTACTAAATTATTACTCCCTTATCAAAGAATGAGTGCCACATACAAAAAAAAGTTTAAAATGAATGTTTTTTTTATATTTTAATATATGATTAAATACATTTTTTTGTTTATTATAATACAACAATTTTTATGAATATTATAAAAGATTATATAAAAAAATTAATAAAAAATATATCACTTTTTATTCGAGATAAAAATAAATTATATGAATTATAAATTTGAAATATATTAAAATATTTTTTTTATGATATCACAAGTTCCAGATTTTAGGAGTGTCGCTTTTGTTTAAACTTTAGTTGCCGACGGTTAAGGGTGGGAATAAGCTAGGCTAGGCTAGGCTTTATAAGGTCTGGGCCTGACCTACGATAAACTTACAAGGTCTGAGCCTGACCTATGGCCTACTATAGGCTCGTTTTTTCAGCCTGACCTGGCCTTTTTAAAAGCCTGGCCTGGCCTGAAAGCCTATTTAAAAGCCTCTTTCTTATTAATGTTTTCAATTAATTCATATTACTTAAGAAGCCTTATAGGTCGCATATATATGAACATTTAGACCGACCTATTTAGAATTTTTTTTCTAATATATATGCATATATAGACCAATCTATTTAACAATTTTTCTAATATATATGCATATATAGGCCAACCTATTTAAACTAATTTTAATATATATGAAAATATAGGCCGGCCTACAAGGCTTTACACTACAAGAAATTGGTTCCCTAGCGTCATATATTTGTGACGTGTTATTCACGTGGGAAGAAAAGGACTGTTCTGACGTGAATAACACGTCGGTATATTATTTTAATGAATAATATTAACAATTACGTATTCACATGGGGGATCAGAAAAAAATGTTTTTTAAAAAAACTTGTGAAATGATTTCCACGTCGCAAACGATAAAACAAAATTTTTAAATTTTGAAATCTGTAAAGTCTAATGGGGGAAAACAAAAATTTTGAAATTTTCAGTTGTGGCGTGGTTTTCACGTCGGAACACTTTAATGCTGACTTTGAATTGACCTGCGCAGGCTTTGGCAGGTGAAGACAGATTGGAATTTCAAAATTTATTACCGTTGGCAGCTTGCGTCGTGGCATCCCAGTCACTAATTAGCGACGTGATTCTAATGACGCTGCCAACTGGACCCTTGGCAGCTTGCGATGTGGCTTGAACGTCAGTATTTACCGGCAGTGCATTCACGTCGCTAATGTTTAATAAATTCTGCACGCTTCCCCTTCTCTTCCTCTCTTCTCATTCTTCCTCTCTTCCTCATTTCTCATTCTTCCTCTCTTCTCCACTGTATATTTCTCCATTCCTCTTCTCTCACTCTCTTCCTCTTCTCATTAATTCCATTCTCACACCATTGTGGAAGGTATTAATTTATTTAGTTTATTTATATTTTATATTTTGTTTATTTATAATTTGTATTGATTAAAATTCTAACTTATTTTAATTTTTTTATTCAAGATTTTGAAGATTGGAGGAGATATATATTATAAGAATTGAACTTGAAGATTGGAGGAGATTAGAAGATTGAGGTATTTTTATAATTTTAAATCTAATTTTTTTTAGTATATTTTTGTGTTATATTTGTGTTAATAGATAAATATTATATTTTTTATGTAATATTTGGATATATTAATTAGATTATTGAATATTGTTAGGTTAATGTAGTATGTAATATTTGTGATAATTGTATGTTTTTTCTGGAATTTTTGTGATATATTAATGTAGTATGTAATATTTGTGATAATAGATAAATTGTATGTTTTTATAGAATTTTTGTGATATAAATTGTAGGTTATGTAGTAATTTATGGTAAATAAAAATATTTATGTTTTTAATAAAATATATTATGTTTTTTATTAAAATAGATTTTGGTTAATAGAGCGATAATTTGTTTAGTTTATGGTAATATATATTTTTAATCGAAATATAATTTAGTAAAAAAGAATATAATTTAGTAAATCGAAATATATTTTGAAATTTATAATATTTAGATATGTTATTTTTTTTGTAAATAGATATAATATTATTAAACATAATTTATATATGTAATTTTTATATATTATTAAACATGATTTATAAATGTAAGTTATGATATCTAATTAAACATAATTTATATATGTAAATTATATAGACAACATTTATAGTATACCATTTTTTTTTAAAGTTTAATATATATTATTTAATGAAAAATAGAGGTTTAATATGTATTGGAAAATATAATATATTTTAAAATGGTAAAAAGAAATTTTAATATGTATATAGTATGTTATTATGTTAAAAACTCGTAAAAATAAATATTATTGGTAAAAAGAATATAATATTATATTAATATATATTGGAAAATAGAATATTTTTTAAAATGGTAAAAATAAAATTTATTATATATGTGTATATGTTAAAAAGGTAAAAAGAAAATTTAATATGTATATATATAGTATGTTATTATGTTAAAAAATGGTAAAAAAATATAATATTATATATATATAGACAAAAGTTTTATTATATTAGGGTATAAATACATTTTATATTATATATTTTTTTTTACATTTTATTTATATATATTCTATTTTTTTTAAAAGAATAAAGTTTATATATTATGTGAGAATATTCTTGTTATATGTTATAGATTTTGTATATTTTAAAAGAATAAAGTTTATATATTATGTGATAATATTCTTGTTATATGTTATAGATTTTGTATAATAGCTAATATATATATATATATATATATATATATATATATATATATATATATATATATATATATATATATATATATATATATATATATATATATATATATATATATATATATATATATATGTGTGTGTGTGTGTGTGTGTGAGAATATGTTATATATTATGTGAGAATATGTTAGATAAAAAAGTTATATATATAGTTTACATAAATGTTATAGATTAATTAGTGTAATGATTGTACAAATATGGAGTATGGAATATTATCTGTACTATCGTAGTTGGATGTACGATAGATTGGAACCAGGAAGACGTGCACTTAAACCAAATTTCGTAGAAGGAGTTGATGGGTTTATCAAGTGGGCATTTGTTCAGGAATGTTGTCGAAGTGAAGGGGGAGTTAGGTGTTCTTGTCTTAAATGTGAATGTAGACGTATAATTAGTGATCCAGAGGAAGTAACACGTCATTTGCATAGAAGGGCTTTTATTAAAAACTAGTAAAGGACCCGTGCGCCCGCACGGGTCACGTAAAGTCGGTATAAATATTAAATAAATATAATATGGTTATGGTTAAAGAATTATATTAAAATATATATTAATTAAGCGAAATAATTTCTTCAATAATGATGATTATCATATCAATATTAATTTAATTTATCAATTTGTAGTTGTTTTCAATGATGATATTTATGTTGGATAAAAATTAAAATAATATTAGAGATAATTAATTATTATTGTTGATTACAATTTTAACTCTGAAAAAATATAGTTCTTGATAAAAAGTAAAAAAATAAATAAAAATTGAGATAATGTAGTTATTATGTACTATCATTATCAACAATTTTTATGGACTCCCACCCCTAGTATGTCTACCCGCCTTTTTTTCCGCAGACGCACATTATCAACAATTTTTATGGGATCCCACCCCTAGTATGTCTACCTGCCTTTTTATGAGCATGATTCAAATTGCAAATTTAAATTATCAAAATAAAAAATTGCAAAAAAAATTATAACATCTATATAAGTCAAGAAACAAAAATAATGAAATGACATATTATAATTCAATGCAACACATTTAAATCTCATTATTTAACTTTAAATATATATTTAATTTGATTTACCAAAGAAAAATTTGTACAAAAGATGTATATTATTAATATTAATGTTACTTATCACATATATGTCGTTAATTTCTCATATTTGTGTTAACTACTCATACCGAATCAAAAATACTAATGTAATGGAATAAAAACAGCAAAAATATTTAATTCAAATTGCATATCCAACAACAAAAATAGAACATTTATTAAATAAAAAATAACTTATAATTTTATTTATAATCTTGACAGAAAAATATTTATATACCAACTCTTTCTTTATATTTGATATATTTAATGAAATGAATATAAATTAGAATTAATGTCAAATATTTTTTTTATAGATATTAAAAAAATGAATATAAATTAGAAGTAATGTCAACTATTTTCAATGGGAAAGATACAATAATGCGTATTGAAAGGTGTTATATGCATTTAATTTTTAATTTTTAATTCTATACAAAATCTTTTTTATATGTTTATTTACAATTATTTTATATTGATTCCTCTATTTGAATTTGAATTATGTATTGGAAAACTTGTAGCATGCAAAAGAAATAATGATTGTTTTTAGATATTGTCAAATATTAAAGACATAAGGCATGCTAATATGAGTTGATGATGAAAAAAGACAATTGAAGGCATGAAAATCGGATTAAAATATTTGTTTAAACTTGGACATGAAATTAATTTTGGTAGACATCGATTTTCTTATTATGATAGTAGCTATTATAATGGTAGATCAATTATTTCTTAAAAAATATTAATAATTGCAAATGTTAAAAAAGAAGACTAATTATTATCACCTAAAACTACATATTCCCAATTACATTTTCTTCAAACTTCTAATTAAAAAAGACTATTAATTATTACCACCTACAACTAAAACCTACTACAACTAAAACCTAGCTCTATTGGGTCCTTTATTGCGATAAAATAAAATAAAACTATTTAATATTTTATTAAATAAATTAGGATTGGAAAACAAAAAAAAGTTAATCGTGTGAATTTTTTTAGGCATAAATAACTTTTATAGATATTATTATTATTATATATTAATTTTAAAAATATTATTATTACTATGATTAATAATTTGGGAGTGTTAACTCAACATAATATTTTTATTAGGTTGATTAATGTATAATTGTTATTAATAAGCTCTTAATGTTGATTATTATGAAAATTTAATGAAAAATGAGACTGTTCTCCCATCGAACCATCTCCACTTTTTTTGTTAATGTCCTTGATGCAGTCAAATTTTCTACTCTTTGTCACTGAAAAAAATACATTAATAAATAAAAGGCAAGTAAACCAAACGCAGAGGTTGGTGTGAATCATAAATCTACTATGAATCGAAACAAAAATTTGATGAATGAATAGAGTGGGAATTCAAAAGGTTAATTTTCTGTTTCCAATATAGAAAAACTATTGGAAATATAATAGGGTTTGGGAAAAGACTTTAGGTCAAATATGATTATATATGATTAATATTTAAAGTAATAATGCATTTAAGACTTGTTAGCTACAATTAACATTGAGAATCAAAATAATTAAATTGGAAAAAGAAACGAAGCATGCTTGAATTATTTGAAACATAAATATTTGGCACGTAAAGAGTCACATAATAAAAATGGTAATAATTTAATTGGAAGCCTATACAGTATGCTTGTCTGATTTCTACTACATAGTTTATTCGTTATCATTTGGAACTGAAAAATTAAAGATGAATTCTTATTAGCATTAAAATTGTGTTTTTCATGAAAAACAAAGAAAGTAAATTTAATGCATTTTATAATTATTTGTGTGTAGTTAATTTTTAATTTAGATTGAAATAAATAAATTGAAAAATCATATTTAATTTATGAATTAAATCAAATCCTAATTTTTTTTAACTCTCCATTGAACTTCAGTGAATCATATATTTAATTTATTGGAATTTAAGATGGTCCTCCCAACCATGAAGACATTTTATTTTTGGTGAAATTTTTATATGAGAGAATCGTAGTCAAACTCTCCCGTGAAATCTTATCCTTCCTTTTTGAAATTTTAAGTGAGAAAATTGCAATCCCAATTTTAAACTCTCCCGTGAAATTCATGTACCCATTTTTTTTCAATTAAATATATTAAAAGTTTTTTTAAAGAATTATATATGAGGATGTACACTACTTATATATAATATTTTTATAAATAGTAAATAAATATATAATAGTTGATATCTTGGCCTTTTGTTTTAAATATAAAAAAGAAATAAATTTGTGTCTTTCATAAAAAAATTTGTTTATTCATCAATCATAATTTTCTCATGTTTTTTAATAAAAACAAATATATGTATCAACTTTTAGAATAAATGTTAACATCTTATCATAAATAAATGCTAACATTTTTTCATGTCAATTTTATTTTTATTTGTATCATGTAATAATAACATATATCATTTTTTATCAGGTATATGATATTTTTGTTTAAAAAATTTATAAAAGAAATCATACTTAATTGATTGAAACAATTTTTATAGAAGCAAATTATTGTTGCCTATAAAATTGACACTCTAAATCAAAAACAAATTTGAAATTCAAAACAAAATTGAATTAATTAATTTAACGTTTTATTAATAAGTATTTATATGAATTACATATATAAGAAAATTAAGAAAAATATGGATTATACCATATTATATTTTGGTTATATTGATTAATATAATTTAATAATTATATAATATAGGAGTTCAAACCTATTACTTCGCATCTTTTAACATGATTTTTTACTAATATAAATTTATGAGTGGTAATGTAAGAATATTCCAATTATTTTAAGATAATTTAGATCAAATATTAAATAAATATTTTTTATCTATTAGTTTGAAATCAAAATTAATCATCAGAAATTCTTATTAGAAGGAGTTAAGTATTTTTTTCTTGTATTAAGTCATAATATTAAATATAATTATTTTCTTTTAATTTATGATATTTTTTTAAAATAAATTTATAAAAAATTATACTTAATTTATTAAATCCATTTTTATAGGAACAAAACGATCTTGTGAATTTTGTGTATTCACCTATTGTTATTGTCCATGTTTTTGTAAAATATTCATTTATAAAAAATTATTGCCTTCCGATTTCTTATTATCATTGAATAAATATTTTTTTATTATCATTCAATTAATATTTTCATATTCTCATTCAATTATTGTTTTGTTTTTCATATTCTCATTCATTTTTCATATTCTCATTCAATACCAAAAGGCAATTGCAATTTTTGGAAAAAAAAACAAATAATTAAGAATATTAATTATATAGCCGTAAAAAGATTCTGTGGATTAATGTCATTATTGATATAGACCCTAAAAATTGTTTAGAGATTAATGAGATAATTAGGGTATGAAAAATGACCTTAAATCGGCTATTGATTTTCTTATATAGATAGTAGATAATTTGATGGTCTTATATATTAAAGATTAATATATATAATAACACCCTAAATTTTTAAAGCAATATTTAGAAGATAATACTCATTCTAATACTCATATAATATAACAAAATATTTAATAAAAATAAAAAATAAACAAAATATATCTCTCTCAATGGAATGCTCTGTAATTAATCTTTTCCACTTTCTATTTCTCATATTTTTTTTCTTTTTCAAAAAAAAATAAAGTAAGAGTAATGTAGAAAAATGAAAACTTAAGAGTTTAGAAAAAAAAGTGGGAAAATTAAAACCTTTCACTTTATTTAATAAAAAAACTAAATCTTAATAATTAAAACTAACGACTCTTAATTAACAATAATAATTAATAAAAATAATCCTAATTATTTTTATATTGAATTTTTAAAATCAAGTAAGAAATGACATTTCACCATTTAATTAAAAATTAAAGAAAAATAAATAAAAGAAGTAACCATGAGGAAGGAAAGAGAATGCAGTGATGTAAATTTTGTGTGCAGCAAAAAAACACTTATAAAAAGTGCTTATTTCAATCCAAAATCATTTTTTCTTTCTCTGATTTATATCTTCTCTATTTATATCTTCTCTATTGTAATAAAATCAAGTAAACACCATACTCTCTTTCTTATCTCATTAAATCAACTCCTCGTTTCTTTGTGGTCGTTAATGTCCTTGATCCACTCTTTGTCACTGCAAAAAAAAATACATTAATGAATTAAAGGTAAGGAAACTGAATGCAGATGATGGTGCAAATCACAAATCTATTATAAAGCAAAACAAAAATTTGACTTCACATATCTGAATTTAAAATCCTGAAACAAACAAAAATTATATTAGAGAATCAGAAATTAAAATTGAAAATCAAATTCGTAGATATGCAGAATAGTAAGATCTGAAGTTAAGCAGAGCAACTGAATGATGGCAGAGCAGTGAATGAGGAGCAAAGGAAGAGAATAAAAAATTGAGAATGCAAAGAATGAAGAAGGTGGAAATAAATAACAGAGAATGAAAGAAGAAAAGGTGATGCAAAGAGATAGATTGAGGGACTCATACAATGGTTCAACAATTCCCAATACACTAAACCGTAAAAGCAATAAAAATACTGTTGTGTATGGAATAAAGCAAATGGGTTTAGGGTTGAAGGAGAGATTGAACTTGTGAATGAGAGATGCATTATGTAGTTATTATAGGATTCAAGAGGCAAACGAAATTGAATGGGAGGAATGGAAAAGGGTATGCAAATTTGAAATTATGCAGACTTCAATTGACTATATGTCTGCATGACCCAATGAAAATGCACCGATGCAATAAAAAAGCGTGTTCCAATAAAAAAAGATTTGCATTAAATTAGTTGTTGGAATGTAATGATTATTAGTTGTGTAATTACTCTCAGGGGTATGTAAAACCATTTTAAATTGATTGTGATTAGGGTAATTAAGGGAATTTGGTGGTAATTGATTTTTATATATTAAAGTAGATTATTGGGTGTGGACGTCTAACGGTGAAAATTTGCCGATGAACGTGCCAGAGACTAGTAATACTCATGCTTCAAGCAGTAGACCGACTATGCAATATGAGGAAAACTTTAATATGATCGGTGAGATGGTTGAGGATGCTTTTGGCGTGAACGTGGCCTATGATCAACCTGAAGATTTTGATGGAGAAGAGTTGCCAAATGAGGAAGCGCAGAGATTTTATCAGTTGTTGAATGAGATGAATATACAGTTGTTTGAGGGGTCGTCAGATTCAAAATTATCGATGTGTGTGAGATTATTGGCTGCTAAGGCAAATTGGAATGTTCCAGATCAGTGTTTGGAATTCTTCGCAAAAATGATGTTGGACTTAACTCCTATGAAAGACAACTTACCTACAACATTTAAAGATGCAAAGAAGTTGGTGTCGAAGTTGGGTTTAAATGTAAGAAAAATTGATTGTTGCACTAATGGTTGCATGTTGTTTTATGACAATGAGTTTGGTACTAATGATGGATTGTTGGAGGAATGTAAGTTTTGTGAGAGTCCAAGATATCAAATTCAAAGTAAAGTTGTTGACCGTAAGCAAACACGTGTCGCAGTGAAGTCCATGTTTTATCTTCCGATCATACCAAGGTTAAAAAGAATGTTTGCTTCAATGCATAGTGCAAGTCAGATGACATGGCATCATACAAACAAAACAAGTCCGGGCACTATGCGACATCCATCTGATGGCGAGGCTTGGAAGCACTTTGATCGAATACATCCTGATTTTGCCGCTGAACCTAGAAATGTCAGGCTTGGATTATGCTCTGATGGATTTACTCCATATGTCCAAGGGTCGGGAACCGCCTATTCTTGTTGGCCAGTTATTGTAACCCCTTACAACCTCCCTCCTGAGATGTGCATGACAAAACCGTACATGTTTCTGACATGTATCATTCCAGGACCGTCGAGTCCAAAAGTTGGAATTAATGTGTACTTACAACCTCTAATTGATGATTTGAAAAGGTTGTGGATTGGAGTATGCACCTATGATATATCTCGTAAACAAAACTTTACTTTGCGAGAAACCTTGATGTGGACGATTAGCGACTTTCCAGCATATGGCATGTTGTCTGGTTGGGGTACACATGGAAAAATGGGTTGTCCGCATTGCATGGGAAGCTCTACGGCGTTTACGTTAGAGAAAGGAGGGAAGACTGCAGGACCTAGTTTTTCATCATACCAGCAGACTGGAGGATATAGTTTTCCACCTAACACGCAGGTGCCCCTAGGATTCCAGCAGACTGGAGGATCTGCTAGCTTTCCACCTAACACACAGGTGCCCCCAGGATTCCAGCAGACTGGAGGATCCCACACTCCATATCCCACACAGGTGCCTTTATCCTTCCAGCAGATACAGATGCCCCCACGCTTCCAGCAGACTGGGGGATCCCACACCCCGCATCCCACTCATATACCTGTGTTAGAACAAGATTTGTTCTTATCAATTATCTTAGTTTTGATGATAACAATAATATGAATTTTGCTTAAGATAATATGGTACTCTAATCCAATGCAATTTCCCTTTCAGGAAATATATAAAGAGTACGCATAATTCAGCGCTCAGAAGTTGTATCTCAAATGGTTCAGCATGCAACATCAGAACATGGTCTGGCAAGACATCAGAAGATGGTCGAAGCAGAATCAGAACATGGGTCTATGGAAGCATCAGAAGAACATGAGATCAGAAGCACTGAAGATCAGAAGATGGTATCACGCTCAGAAGCACTTCAAGATCAGAAGATGCTATGCACCAAGCTGTTTGACTCTGATGATATTCAAACGTCGTATTCACAAACATCAGATCAGAAGGAAGTACACGTGGCAGACTACGCTGACTGACAAAAGGAACGTTAAAGCTACTAAAGGCTACGTCAGTAGACACAGCGTGAACAAGGCTCGAGGTAGTTGACAAAAGCGTATAACATTAAATGCAAAGCTGTACGGAACACGCAAAGCATTAAATGCATTCAACGGTCATCTTCTCAACGCCTATAAATATGAAGTTCTGATGAGAAGCAAGGTTAACGATTTCGCACCAATACAATTCAAATTAACTTGCTGAAACTCTGTTCAAATCAAAACTCAGAATCTTCATCTTCATCAAAGCTCACTACATTGCTGTTGTAATATCTTAGTGAGATTAAGCTTAAACTGTAAGAGAAATATCACAGTTGTGATTATCGCTTTTAAGAAGCATTTGTAAACTCTTGAATTGATTACATTAAGTTGTAAGGAACTAGAGTGATCGGTTGATCAGTATACTCTAGGAAGTCTTAGCAGTTGGCTGAGCAGGAAGTCTTGGCAGTTGGCTGAGCAGGAAGTCTTAGCAGTTGGCTGAGCAGGAAGTCTTGGCAGTTGGCTGAGCAGAAAGTCTTAGGAGTGAACTAAGCCTAGAGTGATCGTGTTGATCAGTAGACTCTAGAAAAAGTCTTAGGAGTGAACTAAGCAGTTGTTCCTGGAGTGATCAGGTTGTGATCAGAAGACTCTGGAAGACTTAGTTGCGGCTAAGTGGAAAACCATTGTAATCCGTGCGATTAGTGGATTAAATCCTCAGTTGAGGTAAATCATCTCTGCGGGGGTGGACTGGAGTAGCTTCGTTAACAGCGAACCAGGATAAAAATAATTGTGCAATTTATTTTTATCGCCCAAGTTTTTAAAGTTACACTTATTCAATCCCCCCCTTTCTAAGTGTTTTTCTATCCTTCAATTGGCATCAGAGCGCCGGTTCTAAGGTGCAAGCACTTAACCGTGTTTAGAAAAGATTCAGGAAGAGAAAAACGCTTCATTTAAAAGATGGTTGATGAAAGTGAAAGGACTACACCTACACCTGCATCTACATCTGGCTCTGCTGAGCAATACAACGGTAACAATGGTTATACTAGACCGCCGGTATTTGATGGTGAAAACTTTGAATACTGGAAAGATAAACTGGAGAGTTACTTTCTGGGTCTAGATGGTGATCTATGGGATCTTCTGATGGATGGTTACAAACATCCTGTAAATGCCAGAGGCGTGAAGCTGTCAAGGCAAGAAATGAATGATGATCAAAAGAAGCTTTTCAGGAATCATCATAAATGTAGAACTGTTTTGCTGAATGCTATCTCTCATGCTGAGTATGAGAAGATATCTAACAGGGAAACGGCCTATGACATATATGAGTCCTTGAAAATGACTCATGAAGGAAATGCTCAAGTCAAGGAGACTAAAGCTCTAGCCTTAATCCAGAAGTATGAAGCCTTCAAGATGGAGGATGATGAAGACATTGAAAAGATGTTTTCAAGATTTCAAACTCTTACTGCTGGATTGAGAGTTCTTGACAAGGGATACACCAAGGCGGATCATGTAAAGAAGATCATCAGAAGTTTACCCAGAAGATGGGGTCCTATGGTGACTGCATTCAAGATTGCAAAGAATCTGAATGAAGTTTCTCTGGAAGAGCTGATCAGTGCCTTGAGAAGCCATGAGATTGAGCTGGATGCAAATGAGCCTCAAAAGAAAGGTAAGTCTATTGCATTAAAATCTAATATCAAGAAATGCACTAACGCTTTTCAGGCTAGAGAAGAAGATCCTGAAGAATCAGAATCTGAAGAAGAAGATGAACTGTCCATGATTTCCAGAAGGCTAAATCAACTCTGGAAGACCAAGCAAAGGAAGTTCAGAGGCTTCAGAAGTTCAAGGAAATTTGAACGTGGAGAATCTTCTGATGAAAGAAGATTTGACAAGAAGAAGGTCATGTGCTATGAATGCAATGAGCCTGGACACTACAAGAATGAATGTCCAAATCTTCAGAAGGAAAGTCCCAAGAAGAAGTTTCATAAGAAGAAAGGTCTTATGGCAACCTGGGATGAGTCAGAAGATGATTCAGAAGATGAGCAGGCTAACTGTGCGCTGATGGCGACAGAAGATGATGGATCAGAATCTACATCAGAATCAGATTCTGAAGAGGTATTTTCTGAACTTACTAGAGATGAGTTAGTTTCCGGTCTAACTGAACTTCTGGAACTCAAGTCTCAAATTAGTCTCAAATACAAAAAGCTGAAAAAGCAATTTGAATTTGAAACAAAGAAGCTTGAGTTGGAGAATTCTGAATTAAAAGAAAAACTTTTAAAATTATCCAATAATGTTGGATCTCCTTCTGATTCAGAAAAATCCACTCCCAGTCTAAACCATATTCTGAAAGAATATGATTTAAGTTTCAGGAAGTTCTTATCTAGAAGTATTGGCAGAAGTCAGCTAGCTTCTATGATATATGCTGTGTCTGGAAACAAAAGAGTTGGCATTGGTTATGAGGGTGAAACCCCATACAAACTTGAACCTGTTGATGAAATGAAACTCACATACAAGCCATTGTATGATCAGTTCAAGTATGGCCACTCTCATGATATTAGGCACACTTCACATGCACAAAGTTTTCACATTACACACACTAAGAAGCATGTGACACAACCTAGGAAATATCATGAAACTCACATTAAGAATTATCATGCTGTTCCTCCTATTGCTTACAATGCTAAATCCAAGTTCAAACAGAACTTGAGAAAATCTAACAAGAAAGGACCCAAAAAGATGTGGGTACCTAAGGATAAGATTATTCCTATTGCAGATATCCTTGGCTGCAAGAAGGACAAAGCACAACATGTCATGGTACCTGGACTCTGGATGCTCGCGACACATGACAGGAAGAAGGTCTATGTTCCAAGACCTGGTGCTTAAGTCTGGAGGAGAAGTCAAGTTCGGAGGAGATCAGAAGGGCAAGATAATTGGCTCTGGAACTATAAAGTCTGGTAACTCTCCTTCCATCTCTAATGTACTTCTTGTAGAAGGATTAACACATAACCTCTTATCTATCAGTCAATTGAGTGACAATGGTTATGATATAATCTTCAATCAAGAGTCTTGCAAGGCTGTAAATCAGAAGGATGGCACAATCCTATTTACAGGCAAGAGGAAGAACAACATTTATAAGACAGATCTGCAAGATCTTATGAGTCAGAAGGTGACTTGTCTTATGTCTGTTTCTGAAGAGCAGTGGGTCTGGCACAGGAGATTAGGTCATGCTAGTTTGAGAAAGATCTCTCAGATTAACAAACTAAATCTTGTCAGAGGACTCCCTAATCTGAAATTCAAATCAGATGCTCTTTGTGAAGCATGTCAGAAGGGCAAGTTCTCCAAACCTGCATTCAAGTCTAAGAATGTTGTTTCTACCTCAAGGCCATTAGAACTCTTGCACATTGATCTGTTTGGCCCAGTCAAAACAGCATCTGTCAGAGGAAAGAAATATGGATTAGTCATCGTAGATGATTATAGCCGCTGGACTTGGGTAAAATTCTTAAAACACAAGGATGAGACTCATTCAGTGTTCTTTGATTTCTGCATTCAGATTCAATCTGAAAAAGAGTGTAAAATCATAAAGGTCAGAAGTGATCATGGTGGTGAATTTGAGAACAGATCCTTTGAAGAATTCTTCAAAGAAAATGGTATTGCCCATGATTTCTCTTGTCCTAGAACTCCACAGCAAAATGGGGTTGTAGAACGAAAGAATAGGACTCTTCAAGAAATGGCCAGAACCATGATCAATGAAACCAATATGGCTAAGCATTTCTGGGCAGAAGCAATAAACACTGCATGCTATATTCAGAATAGAATCTCTATCAGACCTATTCTTAATAAGACTCCCTATGAATTGTGGAAGAATAGAAAGCCCAACATTTCATATTTCCATCCTTTTGGATGTGTATGCTTTATTCTGAACACTAAAGATCATCTTGGTAAGTTTGATTCCAAAGCTCAAAAATGTTTCCTTCTTGGATATTCTGAACGCTCAAAAGGCTACAGAGTATACAATACTGAAACATTGGTTGTAGAAGAATCAATCAATATCAGGTTTGATGATAAGCTTGGTTCTGAAAAACCAAAGCAGGTTGATAATTTTGCAGGTTGTGATATTGACATCTCAGAAGTTGTTGAGCCAAGAAGCAACGCATCAGAAGCAGAGCTTCTCAGAAGCAAAGAATCTGAAGACCAAGTATCAGCTTCTCTGGAAGATCTAAGCATATCTGAAGAACCATCTGTCAGAAGATCATCCAGACTCATCTCTGGTCATTCAGAAGATGTCATTCTTGGAAAGAAGGATGATCCAATCAGAACAAGAGCATTCCTTAAGAACAATGCAGACTGTCAATTAGGTCTTGTATCTTTGATCGAGCCAACTTCTGTTGATCATGCTCTAGAAGATCCAGACTGGATAATTGCTATGCAAGAAGAACTAAATCAGTTTACAAGGAATGATGTTTGGGATCTTGTTCCTAGACCAGATGGATTCAATATAATCGGTACAAAATGGGTCTTCAGAAACAAGCTCAGTGAGAAAGGTGAAGTGGTAAGAAACAAAGCCAGATTGGTGGCTCAGGGTTATAGTCAGCAAGAAGGGATTGACTATACAGAAACCTTTGCACCAGTGGCCAGGTTAGAATCTATTCGTCTGTTAATTTCTTTTGCCACTCAACATAACATCACTCTCTATCAGATGGATGTTAAGAGTGCCTTCTTAAATGGTTATATAGATGAAGAAGTTTATGTCCATCAACCTCCTGGTTTTGAAGACTCTATGTCTCCTAATCATGTTTTTAAACTTAAGAAATCATTATATGGATTGAAACAGGCTCCCAGAGCTTGGTATGAACGCTTAAGTTCTTTCCTTCTGGATAATGGTTTCACTAGAGGAAAAGTGGACACTACTCTCTTTTGTAAAACCTTTGAAAAGGATATTTTAATTTGTCAAATATATGTAGATGATATTATTTTTGGAACATCTAATGCTACACTTGGAAAGGAGTTTGCTAAGTCTATGCAGGCTGAGTTTGAAATGAGCATGATGGGTGAACTCAAGTACTTCCTTGGAATACAAATAAATCAAACATCAGAAGGAACGTACGTTCACCAAACCAAGTATGTGAAGGAACTTCTGAAGAAGTTTAACCTTCTGGACTGCAAAGAAGCCAAAACTCCTATGCATCCAACATGCATCCTAGGTAAGGATGAGGTGAGTAAGAAGGTAGATCAGAAGTTATACAGAGGTATGATTGGATCTCTTCTATATTTGACTGCTTCTAGACCTGACATTCTGTTCAGTGTTTGTTTGTGTGCTAGATTCCAATCAGATCCTAGAGAATCTCATTTAACTGCTGTTAAGAGAATTCTAAGGTATCTGAAAGGTACTACTAATGTTGGCTTAGTTTACAGAAAATCTAAAGAATACAACTTAGTAGGATTCTGCGATGCTGATTATGCTGGAGACAGAATTGAAAGAAAAAGTACTTCAGGAAGTTGCCAATTTCTTGGAAGTCACTTAATCTCCTGGTACAGCAAGAAGCAAGCAACCATTGCTCTATCAACAACAGAAGCAGAATATGTTGCTGCTGCTGGTTGTAGTACACAGATGCTCTGGATGAAAAGTCAGTTGGAAGACTATCAGATATTTGAGAGTAACATTCCTATATTCTGTGATAATACTTCTGCTATATGTTTATCTAAGAATCCTATTCTTCATTCAAAAGCTAAACATATTGAGATAAAACATCATTTCATAAGGGACTATGTTCAGAAGGGTGTTATTTCTTTAAACTTTGTGGATACAGACCATCAATGGGCTGATATCTTTACAAAACCCCTGGCTGAAGATAGGTTTAAGTTCATTCTGAAGAACATCAGTATGGATTTATGCCCAGAATGAGAAGATGAGAAGTTCTCATGTATGAGTATCTTCTGAAATGAATGAGGAACATCTTTTTTCAGAAGTTCTGATTAAATTCTTTTAGAAATTATGATTCGGTTATTACTAACGTTTCATTGTCTAAGTTGATTCAGAACCTCTTTTAAAGCAAAACAGCTGTTACGTTTTATCTCGGGATGGTAAACCTGTCGTTACTATTCATGGATAAGCGCGCGTGCAGTTGAAGGGACGCCGACCATAGGTAACTGTGCCAGTCACCTCATTTGTCTTTATTATATCTCTCCTCACGTCACGTAACATTAAATGCTAGTCATCATTCGTTTCATTTTATTTTCCTTTAAATTCTCTTCAAAATGGTTTTCGGTTTCCTATCTTTTTGTTTTCCTCTTAAAAGTTTTCTCTCTCTCTCTCTCGGTTTTCATTTCTTCCCTCAAAACCTAGCGTTCATCTTAAGCCTGTTGAAGCTCCATGACTCAAAGGCGACAGATCTCTGTGCATCTCGGGATGGCTCTTCTAATACCGCTCAAGTCAGACTCTTCTTTGATGTTGTTATCAACTTTCATCCAACGACAGAAGACTTTCTTGAGTTGTGGGAAGATATACTCAACTTCTATGTTGAGTTTCTTGACCGAATGTTGTATTTTTTAATTTTTTGTAGTCATTTCCTCTTTGGAAATTCTACTTTGTAGTTTTCTTTTCCTTGCTGCTTCTGCTTGTTTTGTATTTGCTAGGAATGTTTCTCATCTTGTTAAACATAGGAACCTTTTGTAATATCTTTTGATTATCAATGAAAAAGTTTCTTTGTGTTTTACATTCCAGTAAATGTTTTCTTTTGTCGTTTTATACATATGAATTTTTTTATATTCTTTTTGATGTTATGACAAAAAGGGGGAGAAAGATAAATGATAAATGATTTGATTAAATCTATCAGTTGCTGGGTAAAGGCTCCCACACATTCACTAACAAGAACTGCAAGTTCTATATGGTTTAAGTGTTTTGCAGGTACAGAGAAGTGAAGAAAATCTTCAAAGCAAACACTAGAAGCAAAACCATGGAAACTGAAGCAAGCTGAGTGCTATCAAGCTTCAGAGATCAGAAGCAAGAAAGAAGAATGAATCAGAAGCACTGATAATAGAATTTGAATATCACTGTCTATCCTGTTCTGACAAAATTCTATTTGCTTTGATACATATAATGTTATGGCTCTGATACATTATTTGCTCTGATACACGTTTTTAGCCTAAATGCTCTGATACATTTGGCTCTGTTACATATCATGTATTTGAATATACATTTTATGTTCTAACTCGTTCATGCTGACTTTTGTCGTTTAGTTTTTGTTCTGTAACATTTCAGGATGTAGAGATGCTCTGATGATGCTCTGGTACATTCAACAATGTTCTGATACAAATCTAGCATGAAGTGATGATTGGTAGACATTCAAAGTTCTGAAGCTATCCGAGGGAAGCAGAAATCAGAAGATGTGAATGCTCCAAAAGATCCAGAAATTCAAGTTCTGAAGCTGTCCTGAATGGAAGCAGAAGTCAGAAGCTGTGAATGTTCTGAAGATTAAAGAAATTCAAGTTCTGAAGCTGTCCTGAATGGAAGCAGAAGTCAGAAGCTGTGAATGTTCTGAAGATCAAAGAAATTCAAGTTCTGAAGCTGTCCAATGGAAGCAGAAGTCAGAAACTATGAATTCTCTGAAGGCAGAAGCTTATATGATCGTCTCTACCGAAATAATCAGGGAAGTCTTTTATCAAAGTTCTTCGAGTATTTATTTCAGGGGGAGATTATTTATCTCAGGGGGAGATTGTTAATCTCAGGGGGAGACATATTCATATGCTTATGCTATAGCTGTGTAATTTGTCTTTTGCCGTCTACTCTTTCTGATCGCAAATTCATATCATTTATATATGTTTTTGTCATCATCAAAAAGGGGGAGATTGTTAGAACAAGATTTGTTCTTATCAATTATCTTAGTTTTGATGATAACAATAATATGAATTTTGCTTAAGATAATATGGTACTCTAATCCAATGCAATTTCCCTTTCAGGAAATATATAAAGAGTACGCATAATTCAGCGCTCAGAAGTTGTATCTCAAATGGTTCAGCATGCAACATCAGAACATGGTCTGGCAAGACATCAGAAGATGGTCGAAGCAGAATCAGAACATGGGTCTATGGAAGCATCAGAAGAACATGAGATCAGAAGCACTGAAGATCAGAAGATGGTATCACGCTCAGAAGCACTTCAAGATCAGAAGATGCTATGCACCAAGCTGTTTGACTCTGATGATATTCAAACGTCGTATTCACAAACATCAGATCAGAAGGAAGTACACGTGGCAGACTACGCTGACTGACAAAAGGAACGTTAAAGCTACTAAAGGCTACGTCAGTAGACACAGCGTGAACAAGGCTCGAGGTAGTTGACAAAAGCGTATAACATTAAATGCAAAGCTGTACGGAACACGCAAAGCATTAAATGCATTCAACGGTCATCTTCTCAACGCCTATAAATATGAAGTTCTGATGAGAAGCAAGGTTAACGATTTCGCACCAATACAATTCAAATTAACTTGCTGAAACTCTGTTCAAATCAAAACTCAGAATCTTCATCTTCATCAAAGCTCACTACATTGCTGTTGTAATATCTTAGTGAGATTAAGCTTAAACTGTAAGAGAAATATCACAGTTGTGATTATCGCTTTTAAGAAGCATTTGTAAACTCTTGAATTGATTACATTAAGTTGTAAGGAACTAGAGTGATCGGTTGATCAGTATACTCTAGGAAGTCTTAGCAGTTGGCTGAGCAGGAAGTCTTGGCAGTTGGCTGAGCAGGAAGTCTTAGCAGTTGGCTGAGCAGGAAGTCTTGGCAGTTGGCTGAGCAGAAAGTCTTAGGAGTGAACTAAGCCTAGAGTGATCGTGTTGATCAGTAGACTCTAGAAAAAGTCTTAGGAGTGAACTAAGCAGTTGTTCCTGGAGTGATCAGGTTGTGATCAGAAGACTCTGGAAGACTTAGTTGCGGCTAAGTGGAAAACCATTGTAATCCGTGCGATTAGTGGATTAAATCCTCAGTTGAGGTAAATCATCTCTGCGGGGGTGGACTGGAGTAGCTTCGTTAACAGCGAACCAGGATAAAAATAATTGTGCAATTTATTTTTATCGCCCAAGTTTTTAAAGTTACACTTATTCAATCCCCCCCTTTCTAAGTGTTTTTCTATCCTTCAACCTGCACGTGAGGATGATCATGTGGAGCCGGGTGGGGATGATACTGTGCAGGATGCAGATGATGTTCAGTCTGATGGTGACGATGTTCAGGGGGAGGATGATCCGAGTGAGATTCATATCATTGAC
Organism: Vicia villosa; assembly: GCF_029867415.1. Lineage (NCBI taxonomy): Eukaryota > Viridiplantae > Streptophyta > Magnoliopsida > Fabales > Fabaceae > Vicia > Vicia villosa. The sequence goes on along the minus strand of NC_081181.1, from coordinate 21,172,441 downwards.
AGTAGATATTATATTTGGCCCGCTGGAAATTCGTAAGTATCTTATATATTAAATTTTTATTAAGTTTACATTTCCTTTTTTTAATATAAATTTATATTTAATGCATGCTAATTAACATAATTGTTGTTTAGGTTTGGGCCGAGTCGGACTGCTGCCAGGTGTGTGTACTATGTGATTCAACAAATGTATAAAGAAGCTTGGACGACTTTTGGAGATGTTTCAAATAAAAATGCTTGGTTTAATTGCTTTAAGGTATAATTAATATATTTTTTCGAGTCATTGTTTTTTTAAAATTTTTTTACTATAGTTTTCTAATAGTTTATTTTAATGTATTCAGGAAAAGTGTACATGGGATCCAATGAGCGAGAAAGTTGTTAAAAAATTATTTCAGCAGAACATCAAAAAGACTTTCTGACATGTTGCGAAATGTTAGAAAGCGTTGGGAACGTGATGGTAGTCGTCCTGGGTGGTTGGGCCAAGAAGTTCTTGACAAACTTATTGCATATTGGAATTCAAAGGAATTTAAAGCTAAGTCTGAAAATGCTAAAAAAATGAGGGCATCTGAAAAAGGAGGTCACCTTAATGCAGTTGGAAGTATAAGCACTTACGAACATTCTCGACGCATGGTAATTATTGTCACTTTTTAAAGTTATGTTTTGATTAATTATTATTTTTTTTAATTAAAGTTAATTTTATTTTTTAGGCTAAAAGGTTGGGGAGACAACCACTCATGATCGAGTTGGTTAAAGAAACTAGGACAAAAAAATCGGGTGATTTAGTTGACGAGCGTACTCGAAAAGCTTTGGTAAGTTATTCAATTTTTATTATTTTTTTTTATATTTAATGACAATTTTGTGATGTTATTTTCACGTTGCAACTAAAAAGTTCCGGCGTGATTTTCATGTGGCAACTCTGATGTTGTGGCATGTAAATCACGTGGCAACTAATTTTCAATTTATTATTTAATATAATTTAATTTAAGTTATATATACATAATTTTTATTCTATTTTATGTGTAGGAGGATTATCAAACAAAGCTTGTGGATTTTTTGGTCGCTAATCCCAAATATACTCCTAGAGAACGAGAGCCGCTTCATCCAGATGTTGATTTTTATATTTGGAATGAAGTCATTGACGGAAAAGGGCCTAATGGATGTTTTTTTGGTGCGGGAAATTTGGCGGGAAGCTTGAGAAGTGGAGATCGAAATTTATTTCAAAGAGTTAGAGATGGGGAAGGATCGTCACGTCCAACACAATTGACACCGCAAGTAATGGAAACAATAAGACAGTTGGCTCTAACTGAGGAGAGATGCGAGTTAGCGCAACGTGAGGCGGAGCTAAAGGCCCAAATTGATGAACGTGAGGCGGCGCTAAAAGCACAATTGGAGGGGCAACAACGGCAAATAGAGGCAATGGCGAAGATGCAAGCAGAGATGCAACAACAACAAATAGAGGCAATGGCAAAGATGCAAGCAGAGATGCAACAACAAATGCATTTATTTATGCAGTCTCAACAAAGTGGTGGTCAACCGTCTAGAGGAAACGTGCGAGCAGCTGACACTGAGCAAGAGAATGATGATGATTTCAACCTTGATAATTATCCCGATCCCGATGATGATTTGTTAGGATGAATTTTATTTTTATTTTAATTTTAAATTGTATGAGATAACAAAATTTTATTTATTATATGTTAGTATTTTAGATATTATATTATAAATATAATATATTTTAGTAGTTTAATATATTTTTGTATTTAGTTATTATTATTATTATTATTAATTTAACTAAATAAATATTTTTATTAATATTTATTAATTTTCAACAAATAATATTAATAATACATTTTTTTTATAATAATAAAAATCAGATTTTTTTTAAAAACATTTTAATGTTTGTGGCGTGTTTTCCATGTCACTGATTTGTGACATGTAAGACACGTCGCAACTTCCAAAATTAATTTCAAAATTAGCGACGTGTTTTACATGTCACAAATCAGTGACATGGAAAACACGCCACAACTTTTCTTCGTGTACTGTGCCATACTGCTTTTTGCAGACCTTGTCTGTCTCAGTTGCAGATGGAGGCTTGGTAATTGTGCAAGATTAGCGACGTGAATGCCATGTCACAAAGTTGTGACGTGATAAACACAACACAAAAAGTTCCCACGCACTCCCAGGCGACGTATATGACCATGTCGCTAATTTTACGTTCTGACGAGATTTTCCATGTTGTGTCATGGATTCCACGTCGCTACAGACGTGATTTTTTGTAGTGTTATAGGTTTTTTTAATAGCCTAGACCTGGCCTATTTTATTAAATAGGCTTTTAAAAAAGCCCAAGCCTGGCCTTTTTATCAAATCGGTCTAGCCTGGCCTAGCCTTAAGTAGGCTAGGCTATAGGCCCCTATAGGCCGGCCTGGCCTATTCCCACCCCTACCGATAGTATTGTTTATTTTGTTTTTGTCTAAAAGTGATGAACTTCAAGTCATATAAAGAATCAATGAAGATTATTCTGGGATGTATGAAATTGGATTTATCTCTAGGCGAAGAGCACCCTATTGCCACCACTGAAAATCTAAATGAAACAAAAAAAATTGATGAAATCGAATGTATCTCATGATGATGAAAAGATCTATACTTAAGGTATTAGGGACCGTTTGTTGAGAGTGTAAAGAAGTTCCTTGAAAATGTTGAGATTTTTTTTTTTTGCTAAAAACAATAAGGTAGAGACAAACACTATTTTGTCCAAGTGTATTTAAATGAGTCACAAAGGCAAGAGAAACATAAGGAAGTATATTATAGAAATCACTAATCTTACATCAAAACTTAAGACATTGAAGTTAGAACTTCCTAAAGATTTGATTGTGTACTTAGTTTTTATTTCTCTCTCTACAAGGTTTTGGCAATTCACATTAAGTTGCAATACTCAAAAGGAAAAATGCTCCCTAAATGAGTTGGTATCTCACTGTGTGCAAGTGAAAAAAAGATTGAAGAAGGATTAGACGAAAAATGGACACTTGGCTACTAGCTCTCACAATAAAAGAAAAAGGATTGCAGAGAGGTCTTCTCAAAACAAGAAGCACTACTAAAAAAACACAGTTAACCTCGATCGCGAAGGAGATTTAACCTCGGCTACACAAGCGAGGTAACGACGGACATTATGAAAATTTGCCACATTACCCTCGGTTTTGGAATAACCGAGGGGTAAAATGTTCTTCATATATGATCGATCCCCATCGCCTACATTTTTAATATTATTAAAATTGGATGGCGCACCCCACATTTCCTCTTGATTATTTAAGAAACTGAGGTAATAGAGAAACATTATTACCTTGGTTTATAATACCAACTGAGGGACAAATATTGTTATTTAAATTTTTTTATTTTTCTATATTTTGGTTTGACTTATATTACATAACCATATTTAGGGCAAGTGTCATAAAAATTGTACCTGTTGACCATTTATCAAACAGAAATATTGTACCAAAAATATTCATTGTTTACATCATTTGCAAAGTCAAAATGACACATGTACACCTTATAATTTTACAAAAATTTAAAACTAAAATAAATGATTAACCAACAAAAGCAATAACCAAAATGTAAAGTCTTGTAGATCTTCCAAAAGTTCTCTTATGTAATTTGTCACCAGTCGTTAAGCACCTATAACTTGAACCACAATTGAAATTATGAGTGCACTATCATTTAGATGTTTTGTATGATGTCAAAACTAGGACTTAGAATTTGTGTACATTGGAAATGTCTTAATATGTCTAGATGTGTATCTTTTCTTTAGAAAACTTAAAATCATCTTAGAGTTGTTTTACATGTTGAATATAAAGTGTTTTTGTGAAAAAGTCATGCACAAGTCGTCGACTCATTATGTTGGTTTTGCAAAAAGAATGATTCTGAAACTTTTAGGTTGATAGTTACATGCTATAGGTCGACACGTAGTCTGTATTTTTACTCTATAGGTCGACACATGCTGAAACAATTTTGAAATATTTCATTCTCTTCAGCATAGGTCGACACTTAGAAGTAAAAATACTTATATGAGTCGACACATACGAGCCAAAGGTCGACACATGCTATAACTTTTCAAAAACCAGAAGTTTCTGTTTTGCATGTGTCGACACATACGAATTTGAGGTTGACACGTAGCAGCAAACTTTCTACTATGTGTTGACACATAACTGGCTTAGGTTGACACATACTGTTATTTTTCAAAAACGTGTAAAAGTCTCTAATATGTTTTTTCTGTTTTGTTTCTCACTTAACATACATCATATAAATACCATTCATGCATCATTTCTCATGATTAAAACCAAAAATATACAAAGCATTGCTCAGCATCTTCAACCTCTCTATATGCATAAACACAATAATTAAACATAATCATTTTTGTTTGGTGCCATCTAGATTTAAGTCAATAAGGTCCAATGTAGGATTGGTGTAATTAAATTGGATTGATAATTCTTCGGGGATTTCAAGATTAATCAAATTAGGGTTTTCCTCCAAGATCATGGATTGATTTAAGGGGTTTTCATAAGATTCCACAAATTGGATTCAACTGAGTAAAAGCTTTGAAGAAATACGTTTATGTCAAAGGAGTAACGGTAACTGGAGGATCATTTTGGTAATTTTGTGTCACGATACGTTCGCAATTTGGATTCATCCGAGTGAAAGCTTTGAAGAAAAGGGTTCTGTCGAAAGAGTAATGGTAATCGGAGGATCAAATTGGAAGTATCGAGTTACTTGATTGAGCTCAAGATCAAGGGAAGAGAATAAGATAGGATCAACATCAACCATAAGGTTTGGAGAGTTGGATGTCTACTTTTTCTCTTGTAAACTACATTTGCAAATGTTAATTTTCATTATCTCAATTCCATTGGAATTGGGGGCAGATGTACCCATAGCTAGACCAATTGGGAAACAGCCGAAATAAATCCTTGTGTCTCTCTCTATCTCTCTCTTTTACGTTTACTTGCCAATTGTGAAACTGTTGATTGTGCAATCAATACATAAAGATAATTTCTTTGTCTATTACTTAAAACTGTTTTTGTTGAGTTGATTGCAATCTATGTGATTGTAATTGATTTCTTATATAAACAAAATTAAAGAAAAATCTTATTTGAATATATTACACACCAAGTGTTCGACAAATTTCTTAAGTCGATTTTTTTGTCATTTCATTGGAAATTGACTACTATTGAGATATTTTTATTCAAATGTAGTCGCTGAAAATATATTTATTGTTTTTATCATCTTACGTATTCGTTATATCGGTTAACGCATATCCGTTCTTTTCGATAAAGGTTTGAGATAGACGATTGTTGATCCGGGATTGTTTCCGCGTGCCTTAATTTTTCAAAGCAGAATTTTAATAAGAAAATTTCATTTGCGATCTATTCACCCCCTCTTGATCATAGCCTAACGTCTAACATAAACAAATTAAGATCATCAAGAACAGCATTAAATCTTTAGTAAAAAGAATATACAAAGATAAATTAATAAATATATGTTACTAAGTAATATAAAACACGTACTTACTAGTTTTCCCATCCCCTCTTGATGATCATGACAAATATCATGCACATCATTTGAATCATTTTCTCAAATGAGAGACGCACATGCATTGTGAAATAAGGTGTATCAAAATTTAAATCTTGATTTTCATCACTATCTGGAATATATTTTCCTTGTAGAACTTGAATTTCCTTTTTTTTCTTTCAAATGAGGGACGCACACGTGTTGCGAAAGTTATTTTCATCACTTTAAAAGTAACATAGTCAATCTCCAAAATCTCCTCAATGACCCTAAAGTATGCTCTAGATGCCAATACAAGATTCTTATCTTTCGAACTAGAGAAGTACACGAATTCAAATTCAACCATAACCCCACTATTTTGCAAGATACTACAATCATCCTTTTATTTTGTATAGAATGAATATTTAGTAATGTTGTATGCACTGCAAGTTATTACATTAAACTTAGGCATATGTGACATCTATTTAATTTTATCTGATGCGCTACTCTCTTTAGAAACTCATTCACTAAACCAAGTTATGAAAGTTTTTTTATGTTCAATCAACAATATTTTTTTTACTCATTCGGTGGAATTTTTCCATGATAAGACTTTGGTGAATTGTCAAGTAATGTTGAACTTCACTAACATTATTCAATATGTACATTTGTGCTTGAATAACTATATCTCAGCCAAATGTCTTAACATTTAAACCTTGAATTCCTATCTATCATCATATCTTCAATCATGACGAAACTTGGGAATTCCTATAAAGTTCGCTTATGAAACTTCTTCTATGATGTACCGTTCAACGAATGAAACTTTTGGACATTGATGATTCTTTGTATACCCTTTAAAGATGTTCATGTACCGCTCTACCAAAAAAATCCACTATAAATAAATTGGACCTAAAATTCTAATCTCCCTTACTAGATGAACAACCAAGTGAACCATAATGTCTAAAAATGATTGAGGGAAAACCATCACTAATTGACACAAGATAATTCCAACCTCATGTTCCAAATCATCTAAATTTTCAGGTTCAATGACTTTACTATGCATTATATGCACCTAGCCAAACACCTGCTGTATCGCCAGGATATTAAAAACTCGCTGCAACCGTTCCTAACATTCCTAGAAAGTCTAACCTCGAGATTATGATGGAAAATTTCAATGCTACACAAGCTCAACAGAATAAGGATTTCCTTAGCCAAAATGTTCACACCGATGAATAACTAAAGCAGTTAGCAAATAAGGTAGACGCCCTAGCCACCCACAACAAATTGTAAGAAACTCAGATTACTCAAGTGGCACAACAACAAGCAGCTACTGCTGCCCCTGCTGGTATGTTTCCTAGACAACCATTGTAACACCCCATATTTATATTTATTAATTAATTGGATTTATGTAATTACGCGGTGATTAAAATAATAAAATTGGAAGATGTAGTAATGGGTCAGTGCTGTAGTTAGTGAGAAAGGGGGTGCAAGAAATAAGGCCTTTACTAAAGCTATGTTGTGTTTTTCATAAAACAAGAGTTCTGGAAGAAGAGAAATACAAGTGCATTTGGGAGAACGTGAAAGTGCGACAGAGGAGAAGAAGAGGAAGAGAGCTTCAAGGATCCCAAACTCTAAGGTAAGGGGGGACTCTTCCGGTTAACCTCTATTATCGGGTCGTAGGCGTTAGGATTGAAATCGTATACTATTGATTCGATAGAGAATATGTTCTAGGTTGGGGTTTTGGTATTTAGGTTCAATTTTGTGAAATTTGTGTGATTACTTGTTGGTAGTGATTGTTGATGTTAAAAGTGTTGTTTGGTTGATGATATAACTCATATTGCATGTGAAATCCCTCTGTTTTTCGTATACAATCGTATTGGTTCGATTGGGGGATGTTTGGGGGAATTCAAGGTGCTGAAAACAGGTTTTTGGGTTGCAGGCACGAGGTAATCGGTTACCGAAAGGGGTGTAATCGATTACCCATAGTAAAAACAGCAAATTTGGGGTTTTGAACTTCAGTAACCGATTACTGGTGTTTGGGTAATCGGTTACCGCTGTACGTTTTTGAAAAATACTTGTTTTTATAAAACTCATAACTTTTGATCCGTAAGTCCGTTTTGGGTGCCGTTCGAAGCGTTACGAAGCTAATGAAATGCTCTTTATGATTAAAATAAATTTATTATCACTAGATAATTTAATTATTATGTGGTTTGAAAATGATATGTAATTGTGATTGTGTATGTCGTGGATTAATGTTATTTAAGAATAACATGTATGGGTATTGTGTAATATGTGCTAATTGTGATACATGGAATTGATAAATGATAAGTTCTATGTATTTTTGTGATTGTTACATGATGAATGTATGTTATACCAATGGTGGATAATTCAAGGTGTTGAATTATGATGGATGTGTTATATGTGGTATTATGGTGATGTAAATCTCATGTTGTTATTGTTGTGTGGATTTGTTGTACTTGATACACGATTGTGAGAGGTGCTATTGTTGTTGCACTGGGTGGTGGATGTTATATCTGTTATGATGTCGTGGTGGTAATTGGTGTTTGTTATACATATATTGTTGATGTAAAATATGTATTCTATTTGGTTGGGAATAGCATAACTGTGTGTGTGGCTATTGATTACTATATTGGTTGATGATTATGACATTGGTTGGTCTATGTGGATGATGAGCATGTTATGGTTGATACATGCATTTCATAATCATTATGTGGCTGATCCTTGACGATGGTGGATCAGTGGTAGCTAATTCCCATTGTGTGGAATTAGTGAGTGGGTGTCGCCGTATCCTTGACGATGGTGGATCGGTGAGATGGGTTCGTCCCATGATTGGTACCACATGGATGTAGTTGCATTGCATTAGGTGTTTGATTTATTATAACATGAATGGAAGTTGTCCAATGTTATAATGTTGTGTGTTTGATGTATGTGTGTATAGCCTGAATATATGATGATGTTGGGTGAATATTATACTGTTGATGTTTTATCGTTTATGAACTGATAACATTGTTTAATTGCGAGTGAGAGTCACCCTTACTGTTGATTATTTTTCAGATTAAGGATTAGTGGCTTGTGTTGGGTGAGGATAACTCGTAGAGTTACTTCGTGTAGTTCGGTTGTGTCGGTGTCATGCTCTGGTCTTGTAACACTGGGGGGCTCTTGTGTTTAGAGTTGGATGATAACTCTAGTTTTGGTTTTGTTGTTGAATAATGTTGTTTATGCCTTGAACGTGGTGGATGATGGTTTTGATTATTCAACTAATAAAGTATTCCGCTGTGTTTTAAACATGTTTGCAATTGTTTATGTTCCTCAGAACAGCATGACAGATGTTTTATTTTATATGAGACAATTGTAACACTCTTAATTACATGTTTACTCTGAAAATATCATTTAATTTATTGGGGGTTTAGAAGGGTGTTACAATAGTGGTATCAGAGCAGGTCGGTCCGTCCGGCCAATTGTCGAGTCAGTTGAGTTGCGCGACAGTTGTATACTGTCGGCGTTTTATCCCTTGGTACACGACATGTGAGCGAATCACTGTCGGTACTTGTTTGTTTTGTTGCAGGTGTTGGATTGAAACAAGTGGGGAGAAGCTTCGCTTCTGGGTTATGTTTCAGTTGTAAGATGATGGTTCAGTAGGCTGTTATTGGTAATAGTGCAAGTGTTGTTGGAGTTGGTTATTTCCCGAATCGAAGGTGACTTGAAATTAAGACTTGACTGGTAATTAAGTTGGAGCATCTTGAAGGAGAATGATTAGATGTAATTTATGATTATTGGTTGGAGAGGGAAATTAGAAAGTTGCAATGTATCCGCTCTGCTGATGGGCTGCGAAGTTGTCAGTTGAGTAGCCTTGCGTCTCGGAAGAGGTTCAGTTGCAAGTTTGCAAAGAGGATTGCGGTCGTAAATGTTTCAGAAATCGCACTTCGGCGATGGCATGTGTTGCTCAAGTTATAAGAATATTTGGGAGCGAAGAGATATGATAAGAGGCTGTATAGAATGTGATTGATTTGAAGAGGATGAGTTTCGCAGTGGAACTTCCGCAAGAAAAACGCAGGAAAGTTGCTGAATCGTTATGAAACTTCGAAAATTCATAACTGGAGTTTTGGACATCCGATTTGAGTTCCGTTTGAAGCGTCGGAAAGCTAACGAGATGAAATTTGTTATAAAAATGGTTGCAGCAGCTGTAACATATTTAATTGGGACGGGATGACGTTGGAAAGAGGTGAAGTTACGGTTACACTTGTCCTTAGAACTAGACTTGTTAGCAGTACTGCACAGGATGTCAGTGTCAGAGTTGAACGAATTGAAGGAATAATTAAAGGCTTGTTTAGATGTAATTTTAGAAATTGAGTGTACCATTTGAGGAGTTTTGGAAATATCATTTAAAGTGTCGCTGTATGGCGTCGGTGTTGCATTTTTGGATAACTATTGGAAAATTCATATCTTGAGTTCCGAGTGTCGGAATTATGTGCCGTTTGAACCTATGAAGAAGAGGGAGTATGTTCTACCTTATGGGAGGGTTATAAATACAGTATAGTGATCCTATGAAGAGAGGTTCTGAATTTGTTTATGGAAGCGTGAAACTTGTTGAATAAGAATGCCTACTACTGCGATTGTTTGAAACAAAATTGAGTAGAACATGTTGTTGATGAATAAGTTGGTGAAATGTTCGGTCATAAAGATGATTTAAGTACCGATGGATTTTAGTGAGAAGTGAATTAGTAGTAAAGATGGAATAAACTTTAGAACTCTTGGGGTCGTATTTGTGATGACAAAGTAACGATAGGTATAAAAGAAGAATTGTAGAGAATTTCTAACACCTGTTGATGTGAGGAAGACTTTGTTGAGATGTCGAGTGGAATGACATTCTAGCGCGAAAGATGTCATAGAATTTAGAGTAAAACCACGAGTTATGAATGTGGTCGCGGTCTTTTGCTAAGATGAGGATTTGATTTGGAACGAGATGAATAGTAATGTTCGAGTATATTAGTGATTATGAAGTTTGAAAGTACGTAACAAGTATGTGATGCTAAGTGACTATGAAGCGGATTGCGTAAAATGGTTGGACGTTGGTGTCTCACCGACAAGATCCAATGAGAAGGAAGTGTGCGAGTTGTAAAGACTCAAAGTGAATTATTGGATTATGATGAAATTAATGAGTTTGAGTGCAAACTCAGGAAGGACACTATTATGTAGTAACGACAGTTTATGCTTAAATATGGTTGTCGGCTATCTATTGACAAATTGAGGACTTGATCACCCTTAATCTCTTGTTGGTAGTAGACGAAATCATATCGATAAGATAAGCTTGTTTTGTTACCTTAATGGTATAAGTTGTGATGGATATTAAACCATGAGAATAATCGGTCACCATGTTGTGTGGAATTATGAAGAAGTGAATATGAAAGAGTGCAACATGATGGAAAAATGGCTTAGGACGGGTAATCAGAGTCGCATAGTTAAAGTGTGATGTGGAGTAGTGTTATGAGTACTACTCGTGGGCAGTGAGGAATTAATATATCGGAAGCCTGCGTAGGGAATATATATTGATCTATATGTTGGATTTAGAATCTAGTGGATGTAAGGATGCCGCGTCGGAAGATTGTGACTCTTTTGAATAATTTCCGAGATGATGAGTATGTTATTGTGGTTGTACGTAGTTAACGAGTATGTATTCGGCGAAGTGAAGACGATGAGTTGATACTATATGATGCTATGATAATTTTGTGCTGTTGTAAAGCGTTATTACAGATTTCCAGATATAATGAGGAATTATACTCTAAGAAGGACGAAGTTGATTTAATTCTTAGAGAAGAGTGGGACTCAGTTTGAGCTATTTCGTAAGCAATGGTATATTGAGGTTGATGGGTGTGATTATAACTACTTGTGTGTACTCGTTTTGATGGTTAGAATTTTTTTTATATAGATAAAGTAAAGCAGGAATTTTTTTTTGAGTACAGGTAAGTTTTGCTAAGTGGTAGATTGGTACCATGTATGGTAAATAATGATTCTTGAATGAATGAGTAAAGAGGGCCAGAATTGGGTAAAAACTCAAAAATCTAATTGGTAATGATGGTTGTAACGAGTAACCAGAGTAGTGCAGCGAAAGCGGACCATAACGGGTTAGATAATTGCTGGTGTGACTCGAGAGGAGTCAGATAGTGGAAATTAAATGGTATAGGGATATGCTTATTGAGTTCTTGAAGGAAGAAGTTGGTGAAAAATTTTATCGCTCAGACGGGAAGGTATGTTTAAGGATGGTACGTTCGGTAGATGGGATGCATTACTGCAGTGTCGAACGGGTTAATCATGCTATGGATAAAGAATGATATTACACAGACTTGTGTAGCGGAAATCTATATTAGTGTTGAGTGACGACCTTATTGACAGATGCAGATAAGTTAATGTCACGATGACAGTGTTATTAAGTAGTAGGATATTGAGAAGGGCGGATAGGATTGGGGGAAGATCCTTGTCCTAAATAAGGTTGTGATATCGCTTTCTAGGATGGGATCCTAGTGCGTATGTATAACCTTCTAAGATGGAGAGGTTAGAGAAATGTTATACATCTTGCTGACGTGGGTGGAATTCTCTTTCATTTTGAGGATGAATTTGATTCTAAGGTAGTACAATGAAGAATAGTTTACAACTGTGATTATGCGTTGGGTGACCATTCATGTTTTATTCAATCATTGGGTGCATTGTGTGAGTTGTACCTCAATGTCCCATTGTTGTTAAATTTTGGAGGTATAACGAGTGGTACATCTTTGGATGGTCAAATATGACGTAAGAGTTGAAATTTGAATGCATGAGACATGCTTTCTGTTGGCTATATCAGATGATTTTTTAGGATCAAAAATAGGAAGTTGAAGTAATTGTGCGGTAAATAGATAGCATTGGTCAGAGTAGCTTGGGGAGGACCATCAAGTGGCAATGTTAATCGGGAGCTGGAGAATCATATGAAGGATTCTTATACGAGCTGATTGCTTGAAGTATGTTTTCGAGGACGAAAACTCTTTTAGTGGGGGAGAGTTGTAACACCCCATATTTTATATTTATTAATTAATTGGATTTTAATTTAATTAATTGGATTTATGTAATTACGCGGTGATTAAAATAATAAAATTGGAAGATGTAGTAATGGGTCAGTGCTGTAGTTAGTGAGAAAGGGGGTGCAAGAAATAAGGCCTTTACTAAAGCTATGTTGTGTTTTTCATAAAACAAGAGTTCTGGAAGAAGAGAAATACAAGTGCATTTGGGAGAACGTGAAAGTGCGACAGAGGAGAAGAAGAGGAAGAGAGCTTCAAGGATCCCAAACTCTAAGGTAAGGGGGGACTCTTCCGGTTAACCTCTATTATCGGGTCGTAGGCGTTAGGATTGAAATCGTATACTATTGATTCGATAGAGAATATGTTCTAGGTTGGGGTTTTGGTATTTAGGTTCAATTTTGTGAACTTTGTGTGATTACTTGTTGGTAGTGATTGTTGATGTTAAAAGTGTTGTTTGGTTGATGATATAACTCATATTGCATGTGAAATCCCTCTGTTTTTCGTATACAATCGTATTGGTTCGATTGGGGGATGTTTGGGGGAATTCAAGGTGCTGAAAACAGGTTTTTGGGTTGCAGGTACGAGGTAATCGGTTACCGAAAGGGGTGTAATCGATTACCCATAGTAAAAACAGCAAATTTGGGGTTTTGAACTTCAGTAACCGATTACTGGTGTTTGGGTAATCGGTTACCGCTGTACGTTTTTGAAAAATACTTGTTTTTATAAAACTCATAACTTTTGATCCGTAAGTCCGTTTTGGGTGTCGTTCGAAGCGTTACGAAGCTAATGAAATGCTCTTTATAATTAAAATAAATTAATTATCACTAGATAATTTAATTATTATGTGGTTTGAAAATGATATGTAATTGTGTTTGTGTATGTCGTGGATTAATGTTATTTAAGAATAACATGTATGGGTATTGTGTATTATGTGCTAATTGTGATACATGGAATTGATAAATGATAAGTTCTATGTATTTTTGTGATTTTTACATGATGAATGTATGTTATACCAATGGTGGATAATTCAAGGTGTTGAATTATGATGGATGTGTTATATGTGGTATTATGGTGATGAAAATTGTTAGAACAAGATTTGTTCTGATCAATATTCTTAGTTTTGATGATAACAAGGATATGAATTTTGTGTGAGATAATGTGGTACTCTAATACATTGCAATTTCCTTTTCAGGAAATATATAAAGAGTATGCACAAATCAGCGCTCAGAAGCTTTGACTCAGAAGGTTCAGCATGCAACATCAGAACATGGTCTGGCAAGACATCAGAAGATGGTCAAGGCAGAATCAGAACATGGGTCTATGGAAGCATTAGAAGAACTTGAGATCAGAAGCAGAAGCACTGAAGTTCTCATGGTATCACGCTCAGAAGCACTTCAAGGTCAGAAGACAAGAAGATGCTGTGCACCAAGCTGTTTGACTCTGATGATATTCAAACGTTGTATACAGAAACATTAGATCAGAAGAAAGTACAGGTGGCAGGCTACGCTGACTGAAAAAAGGAACGTTGGAAGCTATTAAAGGCAACGTCAGTAGACACAGCGTGAACAAGGCTCGAGGTAGTTGACAAAAGCGTGAAACATTAAATGCAATGTTGTACGGAATACGCAAAGCATTAAATGCTCCCAACGGTCATCTTCTCAAAGTGCCTATAAATATGAAGTTCTGATGAGAAGCAAGGTTAACGATTTTGAAAGAACTTATTCTGAAAAACTTGCTGAAACGCTGTTCAACTCAAAGCTCAGAAACTTCATCTTCATCAAAGCTCACTACATTGCTGTTGTAATATATTAGTGAGATTAAGCTTAAACTTTAAGAGAAATATCACTGTTGTGATTATAGCTTTTCAGAAGTAATTGTAATACTCTTATTTGATTACATTAATTTGTAAGTAACTAGAGTGATCAAGTGTTGATCAGGATACTATAGGAAGTCTTAGCTTGTGTCTAAGCAGTTGTAATTAGAGTGATCACGTGGTGGTCAGGATACTCTAAGAAAGTCTTAGCTTGTGTCTAAGCATTTGTTCCTAGAGTGATCAGGTTGTGATCAGGAAACTCTAGAAGACTTAGTCGTGGGCTAAGTGGAAAACCATTGTAATCTGTTGCGATTAGTGGATTAAATCCTCAGGTGAGGTAAATCACTCCGTGGGGGTGGACTGGAGTAGTTTAGTTAACAACGAACCAGGATAAAAATAACTGTGCATATTGTTTTTATCGTTCAAGTTTTTAGACTACACTTATTCAAACCGCCCCCCCCCTTTCTAAGTGTTTTTCTATCCTTCAATTGGCATCAGAGCGTCGGTTCTAAGGTGCAAGCACTTAACCGTGTTTAGAAAAGATTCAGGAAGAGAAAAACGCTTCAGTAAAAGATGGCTGGTGAAATTCCAACAGATCCACCTGCATCTACATCTGGCTCTGCTGAGCAATACAATGGTAATAATGGTTATACTAGACCACCAGTATTTGATGGTGAAAACTTTGAATACTGGAAAGATAAACTGGAAAGTTACTTTCTTGGTCTAGATGGTGAATTATGGGATCTTCTGATGGATGGTTACAAACTTCTGGAACTCAAGGCTCATCTTAGTATCAAATACAAAAAGCTGAAAAGCAGTTTGAATTTGAAACTAAGAAGCTGGAATTGGAAAATTCTGAACTGAAGGAAAAAGTTTTAAATCTATCCAAAGATAGTGGATCTCCTTCTGAAACAGAAAAATCCATTCCTAGCATGAATCATATTCTGAAAGAATATGACTCGAGTTTCAGAAAGTTCTTATCTAGAAGTATTGGCAGAAGTCATCTTGCTTCTATGATATATGGTGTTTCTGGAAACAGAAGGCTTGGTTTTGGCTATGAGTGTGATACCTCACATAAATTTGAACCTGTTGATGATCTGAAGATCACATACAAGCCATTGTATGATCAGTTCAAATATGGCCATGCTCATGATATTAGGCTCACTTCACATGCACAGAAGTTTAACACTGTTCACACCAAGAAGCATGTGACACATCCTAAGAAATATCATGCTGACAAACCTAAAGAATATCATGCTGTTCCTCCTGTTAAATATTTTGCTAAACCCAAGTTCAATCAGAACTTGAGGAGAACTAACAAGAAAGGACCCAAGAAATTGTGGGTACCTAAGGAGAAGATAATTTCTGTTGCAGATATCCTTGGCGGCAAAGAGGACAAAAAGCAAAATGTCATGGTACCTGGACTCTGGGTGCTCGCGACACATGACGGGAAGAAGGTCTACATTCCAAGACCTGGTGCTTAAACCAGGTGGAGAAGTTAAGTTTGGAGGAGATCATAAGGGCAAAATAATTGGCTCTGGAACCATAAGTCTTGGTAACTCTCCTTCCATAACTAATGTACTTCTTGTAGAAGGATTAACGCATAACTTATTGTCCATAAGTCAATTAAGTGACAATGGTTATGATATAATCTTCAATCAAAAGTCTTGCAAGGCTGTAAGTCAGAAGGATGGCTCAATCCTATTTACAGGCAAGAGAAAGAACAACATCTATAAGATTGATCTTTCTGATCTTGAGAAGCAGAAGGTGACTTGTCTTATGTCTGTTTCTGAGGAGCAATGGGTCTGGCACAGAAGATTAGGACATGTTAGTTTGAGAAAGATTTCTCAGATTAACAAACTAAATCTGGTCAGAGGACTCCCAAATCTAAAATACAAATCAGATGCTCTTTGTGAAGCATGTTAGAAGGGCAAGTTCTCCAGACCTGCATTCAAGTCTAAGAATGTTGTTTCTACCTCAAGGCCGTTAAAACTCTTGCACATTGATCTGTTTGGCCCAATCAAAACAGCATCTGTCAGAGGGAAGAAATATGGATTAGTCATCGTTGATGATTATAGCCGCTGGACATGGGTAAAGTTCTTGAAACACAAGGATGAGTCTCATTCAGTGTTCTTTGAATTCTGCACTCAGATCCAATCTGAGAAGGAGTGCAAAATCATAAAGGTCAGAAGTGATCATGGTGGTGAATTTGAGAACAAATTCTTTAAGGAGTTCTTCAAAGAAAATGGTATTGCCCATGATTTCTCTTGTCCTAGAACTCCATAGCAAAATGGAGTTGTAGAGCGAAAGAATAGGACTCTACAAGAAATGGCCAGAACCATGATCAATGAAACCAATATGGCTAAGCATTTCTGGGCAGAAGCAATAAACACTGCGTGTTATATTCAGAATAGAATCTCTATCAGACCTATTCTAAATAAGACTCCTTATGAATTGTGGAAGAACAGAAAGCCCAACATTTCATATTTCCATCCTTTTGGATGTGTATGTTTTATTCTGAATACTAAAGATCATCTTGGTAAGTTTGATTCTAAAGCACAAAAGTGTTTCCTTCTTGGATATTCTGAACGCTCTAAAGGCTGCAGAGTATACAATACTGAAACATTGATTGTAGAAGAATCAATCAATATCAGGTTTGATGATAAGCTTGGTCTTGAAAAACCAAAGCAGTTTGAGAATTTTGCAGATTTTGATATTGATATATCAGAAGCAGTAGAACCAAGAAGCAATGCTGCAGAAGCTGGAAGTCTAAGAAGCAATGGATCAGAAGATCAAGTTGCTGCATCTTTAGAGAATCTCAGGATTTCTGAAGAGCCAACAGTCAGAAGATCACCTAGACTTGCTTCAGCTCATTCAGAAGATGTGATCCTTGGGAAGAAAGATGATCCCATCAGAACAAGGGCATTCCTTAAGAACAATGCAGAATGTCAATTAGGTCTTGTTTCTTTGATCGAGCTAACTTCTGTTGATCAAGCTCTAGAAGATCCAGACTGGATAATTGCCATGCAAGAAGAACTCAATCAGTTTACAAGGAATGATGTATGGGACTTGGTTCCTAGACCAAAAGGATTTAACATCATCGGCACTAAGTGGGTATTCAGAAACAAGCTAAGCGAGAAGGGAGAAGTGGTAAGAAACAAAGCCAGACTGGTTGCTCAAGGTTATAGTCAGCAAGAAGGAATTGACTACACAGAAACCTTTGCACCAGTGGCCAGGTTAGAATCTATTCGTCTATTAATTTCTTTTGCCACTCAACATAACATCACTCTTTATCAGATGGATGTCAAGAGTGCCTTCTTAAATGGTTATATAGATGAAGAAGTTTATGTCCATCAACCTCCTGGTTTTGAAGACTCCAAGTCTCCAAATCATGTTTTTAAATTAAAGAAATCATTATACGGATTGAAGCAAGCTCCTAGAGCTTGGTATGAACGTTTAAGTTCTTTCCTTCTGGAAAATGGTTTCACTAGAGGAAAAGTGGACACTACTCTCTTTTGTAAAACCTTTAAAAAGGATATTTTAATATGTCAAATATATGTTGATGATATCATCTTTGGAACATCTAATTCTACACTTGGAAAGGAGTTTGCCGAGTCTATACAGGCTGAATTTGAAATGAGCATGATGGGAGAACTCAAGTATTTCCTTGGGATTCAAATCAACCAAACTTCTGATGGAACCTATGTTCATCAAACGAAGTATGTGAAAGAACTTCTGAAGAAGTTTAATCTTTCTGAAAGCAAAGAAGCCAAAACTCCCATGCATTCAACATGTGTCTTAGGTAAGGATGAGGTAAGTAAGAAGGTAGATCAGAAGCTATACAGAGGTATGATTGGATCTCTTCTATACCTAATTGCTTCTAGACCTGATATTCTCTTCAGTGTTTGTTTGTGTGCTAGATTCCAATCAGATCCGAGAGAATCTCATTTAACTGCGGTTAAGAGAATTCTGAGGTATCTAAAAGGTACTACTAATGTTGGTTTAGTTTACAGAAAATCCAAAGATTACAACTTAGTAGGATTCTGTGATGCTGACTATGCTGGAGATAGAATTGAAAGGAAGAGCACTTCTGGAAGTTGTCAATTTCTTGGAAGTCATCTGATCTCATGGTACAGCAAGAAGCAAGCTACTATTTCCCTCTCAACAACAGAAGCAGAATATGTTGCTGCTGCTGGTTGTAGCACACAAATGCTCTGGATGAGAAGTCAGCTAGAAGATTATCAGATATATGAGAGTAACATTCCTATTTTCTGTGATAATACTTCTGCTATATGTTTATCTAAGAATCCTATCTTACATTCAAAAGCTAAACATATTGAGATTAAACATCATTTCATAAGGGACTATGTTCAGAAGGGTGTTATATCTTTAAACTTTGTGGATACAGACCATCAATGGGCTGATATCTTTACAAAACCCCTTGCTGAAGATAGGTTTAAGTTCATTCTGAAGAATATCAGTATGGATTTATGCCCAGAATGAGAAGATGAGAAGATCTTATGTATGAGTATCTTCTGAAATGAAATTGGATTAATTTTTTATAAGAAGTTCTGATTGTAATCAATTAGAAGTAGTGATTCGTTATTACTAACGGTTCATTGTCTAAGTTGATTCAGAATCTCTTTAAAAGTAAAACAGCTGTAACTGGCTATCCAGATGGTAAACACGTGTTCACTATCTCTGGACAAGCGTGCGTGCAGTTGAGGGGACGCCTACTTAGGTAACTGTGCCAATCACTTCTTTTGTCATTATTATCTCTCCTCACGTCACGTAACATTAAATGCTATCCATCATTTCTTTTTATTTCTTTTCTTTTTATATTCTTCAAACGTTTCTTTTTCCTCTTATATTTCTCTCTTTTGCATTCAGTTTTCTTTTTGCTCTATCTTTCTCTCTTTGTATTCATATCATAAACCCTAGCGGTTTTTAGTATATGCAACCTCATCATGAATCCTTCTTCAAGCTCCTCAAATCAAGAATCTGATCGAAAACAAAAGAGAAAGGCAACTGATGAACCAGAAAACAACCTAGCAGCTATTCTTCAGGCGTTGGAAGTTGGAGCTTCTGTGTTGCCTGAACAAGAATATGCTGAGGCTGCTCCTGAGTCAGACTCAGATATTGAGATGGAAGGTACAGAAGCTGAAGACCTCCCAGAAGATTGTCCTGCTGAGATTGCTGTCCCTGTTGGCAGAAATTCTGGTGCTTCTTCTTCTGGTGTACCCTCAGCTCTGATGGAGACCTTGGAAGCTCTGCATCAGAATCAAGCTATGCTGGCTTCTCGTTTGGATGCGCAAGAAGCAGCCAACGCTGAGTTTCGCTCCTTCATGGCAAGACAAACTGAGAGCACTGACGGGGTTCATGACATTCTGGCGCAGATTTTGTCTAAGCTAGGGTCTTAGTCTTTGGTCTTTGTAGTTTTCTTTCCTTGATTGCATATGCTTATTCTGCATACATCTTTTGTAATCCTGCTTGTTTAATCAATGAAAAGTTTGATTCTGTTTCTTTCCTTTGTCGTTTTCTACATCTGAATCTATTATATTCTTTTTGATGTTAAGACAATAAGGGGGAGAAAATATATGATAAATGATTTGATTAAATATTATCAATTACCGGGTAAAAAGGCCCCACATTACTAATAGAACTTGCAAAGTTCTATGCTTTTAAGTTGTGTTGTTGCAGGAACTGAAGATCTCCTTTAAAAGATCAACAAGATGAGGAAAAGTAATTCTTTAGAGAATCAAGCTCTTGGATTCATGAAGCAAGCTGAGTGCTATGAAGCTTCAGAATCAGAAGCAAGAAGGAAGAATGTTCAGATATTCTGATGATAGAATATAATCTGAAACATTATGTTTATGTGTTCTGACACATACCATATGGCTCTGATACATATTATGTGTTATGAAACATACTCTATGTTCTGACTCATTCATGCTGACTTTTGTCGTTTAGTTTTGTTCTATAACATTTCAGGATGTAGAGATGCTCTGATGATGCTCTGGTACATTCAACAATGTTCAGATACAATCTAGCATGAAGTGATGTAAGATGAAATTCAAGCTCTGAAGCTGTCCCAATGGAAGCAAGAGTCAGAAGCTGTGAATGTTCTGAAGATCAAAGAAATTTAAGTTCTGAAGCTGTCCGATGGAAGCAGAAGTCAGAAGTTGTGAATGTTCTGAAGATCAAAGAAATTCAAGTTCTGAAGCTGTCCGATGGAAGTAGAAGTCAGAAGCTGTGAATGTTCTGAAGATCAAAGAAATTCAAGTTCTGAAGCTGTCCGATGGAAGCAGAAGTCAGAAGCTATGAATGTTCTGAGGATCTAAAGAAATTCAATGATCTGAAGATCAAGCACTGTGAACGTCTCTACTGAAATACTCAGGGAAGTCTTTTATTTATAAAATTCTTCTAGTATTAATTTCAGGGGGAGATTATTCATCTCAGGGGGAGATTGTTAATCTCAGGGGGAGACACATTCACATGCTTATGCTATAGCTGTGTAATTGTCTTTAGCCGTCTGCTCTTTCTGATCGCAAATTCATATCATTTATATATGTTTTGTCATCATCAAAAAGGGGGAGATTGTTAGAACAAGATTTGTTTTGATCAATATTCTTAGTTTTGATGATAACAAGGATATGAATTTTGTGTGAGATAATGTGGTACTCTAATACATTGCAATTTCCTTTTTAGGAAATATATAAAGAGTATGCACAAAGCAGCGCTCAGAAGCTTTGACTTAGAAGGTTCAGCATGCAACATCAGAACATGGTCTGGCAAGACATCAGAAGATGGTCAAGGCAGAATCAGAACATGGGTCTATGGAAGCATCAGAAGAACTTGAGTTCAGAAGCAGAAGCACTGAAGTTCTCATGGTATCACGCTCAGAAGCACTTCAAGGTCAGAAGACAAGAAGATGCTATGCACCAAGCTGTTTGACTCTGATGATATTCAAACATTGTATACACAAACATCAGATCAGAAGAAAGTACAGGTGGCAGGCTACGCTGACTGACAAAAGGAACGTTGGAAGCTATAAAAGGCAACGTCAATAGACACAGCGTGAACAAGGCTCGAGGTAGTTGACAAAAGCGTGAAACATTAAATGCAATGTTGTACGGAATACGCAAAGCATTAAATGCTCCCAACGGTCATCTTCTCAAAGTGCCTATAAATATGAAGTTCTGATGAGAAGCAAGGTTAACGATTTTGAAAGAACTTATTCTGAAAAACTTGCTGAAACGCTGTTCAACTCAAAGCTCAGAAACTTCATCTTCATCAAAGCTCACTACATTTCTGTTGTAATATATTAGTGAGATTAAGCTTAAACTTTAAGAGAAATATCACTGTTGTGATTATAGCTTTTCAGAAGCAATTGTGATACTCTTATTTGATTACATTAATTTGTAAGTAACTAGAGTGATCAAGTGTTGATCAGGATACTCTAGGAAGTCTTAGCTTGTGTCTAAGCAGTTGTAATTATAGTGATCACGTGGTGGTCAGGATACTCTAAGAAAGTCTTAGCTTGTGTCTAAGCATTTGTTCCTAGAGTGATCAGGTTGTGATCAGGAAACTCTAGAAGACTTAGTCGTGGGCTAAGTGGAAAACCATTGTAATCTGTTGCGATTAGTGGATTAAATCCTTAGGTGAGGTAAATCACTTCGTGGGGGTGGACTGGAGTAGTTTAGTTAACAACGAACCAGGATAAAAATAACTGTGCATATTGTTTTTATCGTTCAAGTTTTTAGACTACACTTATTCAAACCCCCCCTTTCTAAGTGTTTTTCTATCCTTCAATGTAAATCTCATGTTGTTGTTGTGTGGATTTGTTGTACTTGATACACGATTGTGAGAGGTGCTATTGTTGTTGCACTGGGTGGTGGATGTTATATCTGTTATGATGTCGTGGTGGTAATTGGTGTTTGTTATACATATATTGTTGATGTAAAATATGTATTCTATTTGGTTGGGAATAGCATAACTATGTGTGTGGCTATTGATTACTATATTGGTTGATGATTATGACATTGGTTGGTCTATGTGGATGATGAGCATGTTATGGTTGATACATGCATTTCATAATCATTATGTGGCTGATCCTTTGTAAATACAAGGTCACATTCACAAAGAAGTTTTTGATCCATGGCAAACTCCACAAGCAAACAAACAACAAGGCTTAAGCAAAAGAACTCAAGGAAATGCTAGGTTGGCTAGTCAAGACAAATCAGGTCGACCTGCAATATATCTAGGTCGACTCAAAACTAAGAAAACAAGAAAGTTTCAGAAATACCATAAGTAGGTCGACCTAACCACACTCCCAGGTCAACCTAAACTGAAGAGTTTTTGTCATATCACTGTTAGGTCGACCCACTCACATCCACAGGTCAACCTAATCTGAAGAATTCTTCAAAAAGCTGAATTAACTGATTCTAGGTCGACCTAACCTAGCAATAGGTCGACTCAACTGGCAACAAATTCATTCTGACTCATTCTTACCTCTGTTAGGTCGACCTAAGCACCAAGGTAGGTAGACCTATCTGCTAAAAACTTCCCAAATCATGTGTTCACTCTGCTCCAACATACCAGCAACTCACATATATTATCCAAGGTTCAATTATTGCATACAACACCAACGACTGAAAGATACACAAAGGCTTCTCATCTTCGTTCTTCGTCATCTCCAACACAATTACACATAATCATTCTTGCGTTGAGGGTTAGTGATCGAGTTCGATAACGTCCATGGAACGGAATTGAAGATTCCTAGTGGGTGAAGATTTGTGGGGTTTTTGGTGAATAAAATCCGAGGGTTTTGTCCTCCAAGATAGGTGTTTCTTGGGGGTTTTTATCAAGAGGTTTCATCGAGGATCCATCTGAGTGTGAAGATTGAAGAACAAGGGTTCAAGGCAATTCAAGACACTGCAGAAAAGGGATCAAGTGAAGCTCTTGGATCACCTTGATCTGGCACAAGATTAAGGGGGAAGAAGATTCAAAGGATCGACAAATTCGGTTTATTGTTTATCGCTTTGTTTTCTTCTTTGTATATACTACTTTCAACATTAATGGAAGATTTCCCAATTTCAATTTGGAATTGGGGGCAGACGTAGTCGTAGCGAGGACGATCGATGAACTGCCTGAACAAATATCGTGTTCTTGTCGCTTTTATCTTTTCATTTACGTTCTGTTCATATTTGGTCATAATTGCAAAATTGGTTAACGATTCAAGTGTTAAAATTGTGAATTAAGGTTCTGCATAAACATCACAATTCACCACATCTTGAATCATCATCAATTTGAACATTATCACCAAGTGTTTGTCTTTTTGCTTATTCCATTATTACTGCATTGCAAATCAAAGTTTGTCAATTTAGAAGTTAATTGATTTTCAGCTGTGAAACGTATTGATTCGATAACATATCACTTCATCGTTAATCTCAATTATCTTGTGGTTTTGTCACATATACAACCCTTGCAATAACGGTCCGGAATAGACGCAAGTTGATTCAGAACCGCTTTCGCTTTAGTTCGAAATAATTCCGAAAAACTCTGTGAGATCTATTCACCCCCCTCTAGATCCTCAGGCCAGCGTCTAACAAGTGGCATCAAGAGCTCTGGTTTATTCCATGCTACGTGAAACACTTATTGGAAAGATGGCTTCCGGACCTAAAGGGGTTCACAATAGAGCTCCAGTTTTCAACGGTGAAAACTATGGCTATTGGAAGGATTGTATGTGTGTCCACATCAATGCAATTGATAGGAACATCTGGACAGCTATTGTCAATGGTCCCTTTCAGATCACCATGACAAATGCAGCTGGTGCAGTTGTTCCAAAACCAGAAAATACTTGGGATGCTGAAGATGAAAAGAGATATGCATACGATTGGAAAGCGAGAAACATTCTAATCTCAGCTCTAGGAGTTGATGAATACTATCGCGTTTCCCATTGTAGATCCGCTAAAGCTATGTGGGACACATTGCAAGTTGCCCACGAGGGAACGGATGATGTCAAACTAGCTAGGATCAATACGTTAACTCAAGAGTTCGAACTCTTTCACATGGAAGATGGTGAATCCATCGAAAACATGCAGAAGATATTCGTTCACCTGAAAAATCGGTTAAATTCTCTTGATAGACCTGTTTCCAATGCAGTTGCTACTAACAAAATCTTAAGATGCTTGAACAGGGAATGGCAACCCAAGGTTACAGCAATAAAGGAAGCAAATGATCTAAACACCTTAGACATTACCACTCTCTTTGGTAAACTAGAGGAACATGAACAACACCTTAAATGCCTTGACATGCATGAGAAAAGGGCAAAGAAAGAAAAGAACATGGAGAAAGAGGTAGAGAAGAAGTCAATAGCTCTAAAAGCTTCAAGCTCCAAGACCTCAAGACAAGAGCTAGAGGATAGTGATATAAGTGATGACGAAGACTCCGATGATGAGGAAATGAGACTGTTTGTGCGAAGATACAACAAATATCTAAAGAAAAATGGAGCAAAACATTCTGACAAAGGCTTGATCAACTATAGAAAGCAATCAAACAAGTTCAAACAAGATGACGACAACAAAGGAAAAATCAAAGGCCCTTGCTTTAATTGTGGGAAAACTGGTCACTATAAACCGGATTGTCCATACCTTAAGAAGGAAAAAGAGAAGAACCAAAGCAAAGGTCATAACAAATCTAAGAGAGCCTACATAGCATGGGAAAGTGATTCATCTAGTGAAAGCTCATCAAGCGATGAAGAAAAATCAGCAGACCTATGTTTTATGGCTCATCAACACAAGAAAAAGAAAGTTGTAAGTCATCTTAAACCTGAACTCGTAGATAAGGTATCTCATTCTCAACTAAAACTTGCTTTTGAAGAATTACATAGAGATGCAATTAAAGCTTTCAAACTTTTGGCCTCAAATAAGAAATTTTTTTCATATCTTGAATCAAAAGTTGAGAAAACCGAAAAGGATATGGAAGCTTTAAAACAATCTATGCTAGACATTCAAAAGGATAAAGTTGAAATAGATCCTACATCATGGTTTGGTTGTGAGACATGTCACATTTGGCAAAAAGAAGTAAGAGATCTAAAAGCCAAGTTAGACAAGGCTCTACAACCAAAAGTGACTTTTGCGGTTGATCCAAATAAGTTCAAAAGATCGTATACTCCTTTATATAGTAAATACACTTTTGTACCAAAAGTATCAACTAGCAAAACAGCATATTCTCATCATATTACCTGTCATTATTCTTGCAAAAAGGGACATACCATTGAAAAATGCAAATTTAGGAGAATTTTAGTTCCTAAAGGAGTATTTCAATGGTTGCCTAAGTGCAACAACTTCTGTACTCACCACCTAGGACCCAATGAAGATTGGGGACCTTCTATTCTAAATTAATTTTGCAGGAAAAGTGTCTTGACATCGCCGAAAGGTGGTGGTTCCTTGATAGCTGATGCTCAAGACACATAAAGGGAGACATATCACTTGTTGGTATGTCATCTATGAAGAACTATTCTTGGCAAAGGAAATGTAGGTGACCTGGCCACCACTAATGTATAAGATACATCACAAATACAAGTTAACCCGAAAAACACAAAGGACGCATTACTTGATGTGCAATTGGCAAGTTGCATTGCAAGGAAATTTAAACCTATTCTAAGCAGAATAATGTTTGGGACCCTGTCCCGCATCCGGGAGAACATCAAGTAATCGATACTAGATGAGTTTTTCGCAAAATCAATCAATCAAGTTGTGAAACATTCTATCAAGACAATTCATCATCAAATCTAGGAGTATGGCACACTGACAAGAGGATTCTACACAATGATGACAAAACACCTACATATTGAGAAAGCGGTAACATGTTTATTGTTCACTTCCAAAAAATTTATTGATACTATAATATGCTATCAATTAACATGCTTATAGTGACTTCATATATGTTTATCTATATATCTCAATTACATATATGTGTCTATCATCTCCATTCATAACATATCATGTTTTGGGCATACAAGCAAGTAACTAAGCATAAATGCATCATATAGTAACATCCCTAAGGCATTTCAAACATTTGAAGCAACTTAGGTCGACCTAACCTGCATCTGAGTCGACCTACAGAAGAAAACTTTCAGCAGAAACCAAAAATGCCCAGTTACGTCGACCTACCCTCTTTTTAGGTCGACCTAATCTGCAATTTTTTAAAGGCTTCTCTGTTAGGTCGACCTAGCCTTCATTTAGGTCGACCTACTGCTTCAAAAATTCCCAAATTTGGGTCTGTTGGTCGACCCGACCCATCCCCATTCATTCATAATCATTCCTCTTTCCATCCCCACTCATTCTCACATCATTGTGTACGGCCAACCCTAAATTCCTCAAGTTCAAAGAGTGTCAAAAATCATCCCTCTCACACAAATCATCAACAACCATGCCTCCAAAATCAAGAAAGGGAAAGGAAATTGCCTCTGGTTCATCATCTCAACCGGTAAGTGCTCTTGTTCATCCTGATTGTAGGGAAAATTTTGAGAAATGGCAGATGAAAAGAAAAATTGTTAAGCAATATACCTATGATCCAAATCTTGTCGAAAACATGCATATCCCCGATGTCGCTGCTTTGATTGAACATCAAAATATTCATCCCTTAGTGCAATGTGATACTCCGTACTGTGAAAATACCGTCAGGGCTTTCTATGCAGGATTTACAAAAGGGGATGGTTGTAATTTCCGATTCAAAATGGGCTCTAGGTCGCATGTTGTTGACAAACGGGCTTGGATTAGTATCTTTGGTCTCAAAATTGTAGGTGATGAATTTTGTATGGAAGACGGGGATGTACCGGGAAACTATGACCATGTGGCCTACATGAAGTCTATCCTCAAAGACCCTTCCGTGTTTGACAGACCTAATGAAACAATAACAGCCGGTCACCTAAAGCGAGATCCTAGGCTCCTAAATTGGGTCATCTCAAGAATCATTCGACCAAGAGCAGGAGGGTACTCAAGAATTGAAAGGAATGAAGTTGTGCTCATGTATCTGCTGCAAAACAGAACGCGTATACATTGGCCTTACTTCCTAGCTGCTAAGTTTCATGAGGTCCAACAGAAAACTACAGCCCTATGTTATGGATCAATCATTCAAACAATTGTCAATCACTTCGGCATGCGGCTTGATCACTTACACTACATCAGCATACACCAATCTCAAGAATTCTCACAAACCACCTTGACTCTGGGATACCATTGGAATCCAGTTAGGAAAACCTACTATCTCATTCAAAAGGGAACAGGGAAGGTTATTTACAATTATGATGATCCCACGGAGTTTGGAAACAATGCAGGAAATAAAGAAGAAGGACTTGATCAAGACAATGCAAATGATGATGATCACCACATGGAAGATGTTGCACAAGATACGGATGCAAATTGGAGATATGTTCCTTCACAACAAGAGGATATCCCTTGGGGATACACGGCTCCGCCTCCGCCGGATCAAACCAACATCATTTCCATGTTAGAGAATATGCAACTCCTACAACAACAACACTTCGACACACAACAGCTCCAATTCCAACAAATGCAACAGCTCCAACAAGATCGCTATGAAGAACAACAACGACAATATCAATCGTTGTACAACTTAGTTCAAGACCACAAAAGCGATTTTGAGACTTTTGCCTCCAACTCGACTCTAAGACAGAATCAGTTTGAGGAAACGGCATTGCATCGTCATGCCAACATAAGTCAAAGCTTCAATACTCTAAACCACTCCGTGCTTGATTTGTTGGAACAAGTTGAAGAAGACCGTCCTCAAACATTTCAAAGAGGAAGAGGAGGACGGGGAAGGCGTTAGGATGCTTATCTTTTCATTCCATCATATCATTACATCTCATTCCATCATTGTCATGAATATTTACTAAAGATTTCTAAGTACTTAGTTTAGTTTTCTTTTAAATTTGTCTGAATATTATGTGTGCTTGGTTGTAACATTAAAAGTTTTTTTTGGATATTATGTCACCTCTACTTGCTTCTGTTAACGATTATGTGTGCTACGTTCCTGCCTTATCTATTTTATACTGTCTCTTGTTTCTATTACTCGTGCATTTTTTTTGATATTGTCAAAGGGGGAGATAGATGCTGAGAGTATGGGGAATAGATGTTGAGAGTACGGGGGAGCTTAGTTATGGATGCTGAGAGTATGGGGGAGCAATCACTACTTGTTCTGCTAGAGATGTCACTGATTGTTTGCCATCATGAGATGTCATTGAGTGTTTGCCATCATCAAAAAGGGGGAGAATGTAAATACAAGGTCACATTCACAAAGAAGTTTTTGATCCATGGCAAACTCCACAAGCAAACAAACAACAAGGCTTAAGCAAAAGAACTCAAGGAAATGCTAGGTTGGCTAGTCAAGACAAATCAGGTCGACCTGCAATATATCTAGGTCGACTCAAAACTAAGAAAACAAGAAAGTTTCAGAAATACCACAAGTAGGTCGACCTAACCACACTCCTAGGTCGACCTAAACTGAAGAGTTTTTGTCATATCACTGTTAGGTCGACCCACTCACATCCACAGGTCGACCTAATCTGAAGAATTCTTCAAAAAGCTGAATTAACTGATTCTAGGTCGACCTAACCTAGCAATAGGTCGACTCAACTGGCAACAAATTCATTCTGACTCATTCTTACCTCTGTTAGGTCGACCTAAGCACCAAGGTAGGTCGACCTATCTGCTAAAAACTTCCCAAATCATGTGTTCACTCTGCTCCAACATACCAGCAACTCACATATATTATCCAAGGTTCAATTATTGCATACAACACCAACGACTGAAAGATACACAAAGGCTTCTCATCTTCGTTCTTCGTCATCTCCAACACAATTACACATAATCATTCTTGCGTTGAGGGTTAGTGATCGAGTTCGATAACGTCCATGGAACGGAATTGAAGATTCCTAGTGGGTGAAGATTTGTGGGGTTTTTGGTGAATAAAATCCGAGGGTTTTGTCCTCCAAGATAGGTGTTTCTTGGGGGTTTTTATCAAGAGGTTTCATCGAGGATCCATCTGAGTGTGAAGATTGAAGAACAAGGGTTCAAGGCAATTCAAGACACTGCAGAAAAGGGATCAAGTGAAGCTCTTGGATCACCTTGATCTGGCACAAGATTAAGGGGGAAGAAGATTCAAAGGATCGACAAATTCGGTTTATTGTTTATCGCTTTGTTTTCTTCTTTGTATATACTACTTTCAACATTAATGGAAGATTTCCCAATTTCAATTTGGAATTGGGGGCAGACGTAGTCGTAGCGAGGACGATCGACGAACTGCCTGAACAAATATCGTGTTCTTGTCGCTTTTATCTTTTCATTTACGTTCTGTTCATATTTGGTCATAATTGCAAAATTGGTTAACGATTCAAGTGTTAAAATTGTGAATTAAGGTTCTGCATAAACATCACAATTCACCACATCTTGAATCATCATCAATTTGAACATTATCACCAAGTGTTTGTCTTTTTGCTTATTCCATTATTACTGCATTGCAAATCAAAGTTTGTCAATTTAGAAGTTAATTGATTTTCAGCTGTGAAACGTATTGATTCGATAACATATCACTTCATCGTTAATCTCAATTATCTTGTGGTTTTGTCACATATACGACCCTTGCAATAACGGTCCGGAATAGACGCAAGTCGATTCAGAACCGCTTTCGCTTTAGTTCGAAATAATTCCGAAAAACTCTGTGAGATCTATTCACCCCCCCTCTTGATCCTCAGGCCAGCGTCTAACATCCTTGACGATGGTGGATCAGTGGTAGCTAATTCCCATTGTGTGGAATTAGTGAGTGGGTGTCGCCGTATCCTTGACGATGGTGGATCGGTGAGATGGGTTTGTCCCATGATTGGTACCACATGCATGTAGTTGCATTGCATTAGGTGTTTGATTTATTATAACATGAATGGAAGTTGTCCAATGTTATAATGTTGCGTGTTTGATGTATGTGTGTATAGCCTGAATATATGATGATGTTGGGTGAATATTATACTGTTGATGTTTTATCGTTTATGAACTGATAACATTGTTTAATTGCGAATGAGACTCACCCTTACTGTTGATTATTTTTCAGATTAAGGATTAGTGGCTTGTGCTGGGTGAGGATAACTCGTAGAGTTACTTCGTGTAGTTCGGTTGTGTCGGTGTCATGCTCTGGTCTTGTAACACTGGGGGGCTCTTGTGTTTAGAGTTGGATGATAACTCTAGTTTTGGTTTTGTTGTTGAATAATGTTGTTTATGCCTTGAACGTGGTGGATGATGGTTTTGATTATTCAACTAATAAAGTACTCCGCTGTGTTTTAAACATGTTTGCAATTGTTTATGTTCCTCAGAACAGCATGACAGATGTTTTATTTTATATGAGATAATTGTAACACTCTTAATTACATGTTTACTCTGAAAATATCATTTAATTTATTGGGGGTTTAGAAGGGTGTTACAACCATAACCAAATCCGAAAGGTCACACTAATTCTATTACACTCCAAAGTGGGACAACACTAGATGGACCGGTCGACCCAAGACTTCAAAACCCGACCATGTATCAAAAACCTGGTAAAGAAACTGAAAAAGGAGAAAGAACAAGCTGAGAGCGAAAAGGAAGACAAAAGTGAAGAGGCATCAGAGAAAGAGAAACCTTATGTGCCTCCACCACCATATAACCCACCAATTTCATATCCTCAAAGACTCGCTAACCCTAATAATGAAAGGCAATTTAAAAAATGTGTAGAACTTCTGAAATAATTGAATGTTACCATACCTTTCACAGAAGCCATCACACAAATGCCCTCATATTCTAAGTTCCTTAAAGAGACCCTATCCAATAAGAAAAATATTGAGGAGAATGAAACTATTACGCTAACCGCTGAGTGTAGTGCTATAATCCAAAACAACATGCCTCCTAAACTAAAAGACCCAGGTAGTTTTTCCATACCATGTGTAATTGGAAAATTTGTTATAGACAAAGCCTTGTGTGATTTAGGAGCCAGTGTTAGCCTAATGCCATTATCCATTTGTGAAAAACTCAAATTAGGGGAATTAAGACCAACGAGAATGTCTTTACAATTAGCTGAACGATCCGTTAAGTTTCCTGTAGGTATGTTATAAAATGTTCCTATCTATATAGACCAATTCTATATTCCTACCGACTTCATAATAATGGATATTAAGGAGGATTCCAACATTCCTATTATTTTAGGAAGACCATTCCTAGCCACTGCCAGAGCCATTATAGATGTAAAAAAGAGAAAATTAACCTTTGAGTTTGGTGAAGAAAAGATAGAATTTATCCTCTCACAATTCTTTAAAGCACCTGCTATAGATGATTTGTGTTGTTTCATGGATGTTATCGACGAATGCATTAAAGAAATGGAGAAACAACTAAATACATATGCTGAAGTGCTGAAAATTCCTATGCCACCTATTTTTGAAGATGATAATTGGCGTGGTGAATACCAAGATGATAATATAAGTGAATGTCTCGCACTAACTCTTGATCCTATTCCTTGCCAGAAGAAACTAACTATAGAACTTAAGACACTACCTAAAGATTTAAGGTATGAGTTCCTAGACACAGAACTTGAATGACCTGTTATAGTCAACGTAAAGCTAGGACTGATAGAAACTAAAAAACTACTAAATGTCCAAAAGAAATACCTAACTGCTTTAGGCTATAACAACTCAGACATGAAAGGAATAAGTCCCTTTATCTGTATGCATCACATTATGCTTGAGGAAGACTGTAAGACCTCTAGAGAACATCAGAGAAGAATTAATCTTATTATGAGTGATGTAGTCAAGAAAGAAGTGCATAAATTATTAGAGACAGGAATCATATACCCCATATCTGACAGTAAATGGGTTAGTCCCGTTCATGTTGTACCCAAGAAGGGAGGAGTTACAGTTATCAGTAATGAGAAAGGCGAATCCGTAGCACAACGTACTCAAACTGGATGGAGAATGTGTATCGACTATAGGAAGCTAAACAAAGCCACTCGTAAAGATCATTTCCCTTTACCCTTCATCGATCAAATGCTTAAAAGTTTGGCTAAACATTCCCATTTTTGCTATTTAGAAGGTTATTCAGGATTTTTCCAAATTCCTATCCATCCTGATGACCAAGAAAAGACTACCTTCACGTGTCCTTATGGTACATTTTCCTATAGACAAATGTCGTTCGGACTATGTAACGCACCTGCAACATTCCAGAGATGCATGATGTCCATCTTCGCTGATTTTCTAGACGGTATGATGGAAGTCTTTATGGATGATTTCTCTGTCTATGGGAAAAGTTTTGAAGGGTGTCTATTGAACCTCGAAATGGTACTTGAACGATGCGTAAGTGTAAATCTAGTGCTCAATTGGGAAAAATGTCATTTCATGGTCCGACAAGGAATTGTACTTGGACACATAGTGTCCGATAGATGGATCGAAATGGGTAAAACAAAAATCGAAGTTATAGAAAACCTTCGACCTCCGAAAACTGTTAGAGAAATAAGAAGCTTTTGGGACACGCCGGTTTTTATCGATTTTTCATTAAAGATTTCTCTAAAATAACCAAAACTTTAACTGAGCTATTGATCAAAGACGCTGAATTCATCTTTGATGACAAATGCTTGGATGCATTTCAAACACTTAAACGAGCTTTAATCTCAACGTCCATTATGCAACCTCCAAATTGGAACGAACCGTTCGAGATAATGTGTGATGCGAGCGATTACACAGTAGGTGCAGTTTTAGGACAAAAGATAAAAAGTTTCCTGCAATTTATTACGCTAGTAGAACCTTAGACCCTGCACAAATGAACTATGCCACCACATAAAAGGAACTTTAGCTGTCGTGTTCGCTTTGGATAATTTTCGTTTCTACTTAGTAGGAGCAAGAATAATTATCTATACCAATCATGCCGCAATCAGGTACCTATTGAGTAAAAAAGATGCTAAACCAATACTGCTTAGATGGATCTTACTCCTACAATAGTTTGATATGGAAATCAAAGTTAAGAAAGGTACGGAAAATGTGGTAGCTCATCACTAATCGAGAATGGAATGCATCCAAACTGAACAAGTTCCCATTAATGACGATTTCCCTTATGAACGACTTATAGCCCAATTAAAAATTAACACAACTAAACACTCTCTGAGTTATATTGATACCGAAACGAATGAGGTCGTTGAAGCGATTTGCACCAAAGAGAATAGAAAGCGTATAGAATTAAAGAAACAATAAAGAGAATCTTTGGTTTTTAAACTTCCAAGAGAAGAAGATGAAGAATCAGAAGGAACAATATAAAAGCGGACCAAAATACAAAAACAACTTCATTCAAAGGAATCAACATGTGTTATCCTGCTCAAGCTACCAACAATACTGAGAATCCAAATGTTGTTGTAGAGGATGATGTAGTGCAAAACCAGCCTGAGCCTCAAGATAATGTTGTAGATGATGTTGTGGTGCAAAACCAGCATCAAATTCAAGATGTTGCTGAAGAGAGTGTTATGTTTAGACTAATGAGAGCTCTCTGGGTGAGGAGAATAATAATAAAAATAATAATAATAATAATAATAAGAAGAAGGTTGAGTCAAATAATTAATTTTCTCGATTCTGATGATGATGAGGCCGACTATGATTGGTCTAATTTTATGTCACCGAGAGAGGTTTTAGATATTATTATGGTTTTTGATTATGTAATGAAAGTTTATGTAATGAAGTTTTAATCTTTGTTTTTAAATGTCTTAAGGTTATCAACTTAAACTATCAGCTTAAACTACAAATTAGATAAACTAACAAAAAAATAATTGTAATTGAAAACTCAAAAGTTTGCGATGAACATACTTGTAAGAAACCGTCTTTTAGTTGCATTCCTGTCAAGTTCACTGCATCTTCAACCATTACATTTCATAACAAAGTAAACATTAAACATAAAGCAAATAAGAGTCAGTGTAAAATTTTCAAATTTCAAACCCTATTTCAACTATTACATTTCATAACAAAGTAAATATTAAACATGAAGGAGATAAGAAAACATAACAACTTCAAATTTTCAAAAAATCTCTATGACTTCAGTTTGTCCTTCAAATTCTTGTTCTTCTTTTTTGAATTTGCATATATAACCTTCAAATAGTCCACAACTTCCAACTCTAACTTCATATTACTGTCATCTTCATTTCCTAATTTTTCTCTCATGTCTTCATCCTATATATATGAACAAATTACATGTTTCATCACTCCTCCAAAATGAACATCTTCAAAAAAAGCCTTCCTTTATTATGTCCCTTCTTGCATTGGTACGAAATCATACGACTATCACAACCACATAAATTTCCAGATCTAGATTTTACAGTGGAAGAAGACATATTAAAACCTTTGGATGAGTTTGTCTTCAAATGCGACGTTTGAAACGAAACTGAACAACAACAATGAGTATGGGTTTTCTTGTCTTCTTTTCGACGATGCCGACGGCGTTGGTGCTAGGGTTTGTTTCTTTTTTCAGTGGAAAATGGATACTTAGTGTTTAACATATATAAAGAAGCGTCAGTGTGCAACAACAGTTTTATAAAGGAGTCGTAGTGATATACCTATTATTTTTTAATTAAATATAAATAAAATTGAATAGGCGCGCATTAACATAAAATGGATTAACTATTTGAGGAACCTGGGGATCGAACCTAGAAAAGCGGGGTTATATCACCGCGGTTAGATAATTTACCGTAATTATAACCTTAAAAGTTTTATTAAAAAATAAAAAAAATTGTTAGCACATAAATTTAGAAGTGCCACTATGGTTTTTGGACAAACCGTAATAACTTTGACGTTGTTGTTTTCGCGTTTTATAGTAGCGAAAATTATAATAACAGAGATATTCCACCATAACTTTGATGCACCTCTTAACTCACTACAAATCATTTGTAATCATTCATTTCACAAATTATGAAGATAAACCATTTCTTATACACATATGGCTAATAAGATTGACAACAATATTCCCCTCATGCTCACATGCCTTATCGTTGTAGAGTATTATTTAGTTAATATTACTATTATACTTATTAAATGATCATCTCTTACACTCTATTCCAATGTTTACACGATGAATAAAAAAGAAAAAAGAGACACAAACATATTCGATTAAATATTTTTTAATAGGATATATATTTTTTTCATCACCATATTGATTCGGGATTCAGTTCTAACATCAAGTGGTTTCAGTCTTCTCCCGATCACAGTGGCGGGGATGAAACCGTGGTCCTCTACGTAAATGTATTTATTTTATTTTTACTAAATTATTTAAATTTAATATAACTTCAATAAAATCTATAATTATATATATAAAAAATTAAAAGTATGTTTTCAATTCACATTGATGACCTTTTCTTCCTCCAACCCTAGTTGTTTGGTTTGTTGGTCATGTCAGATCAGTGTATTGGTTTGCTGTGTTTCTGTGGATTGTGAACTTGTTCTATTCATTGTTTAGATTTACAGTTGTTTTCGTTTTCTCATTCAACTCGTCAATTTGACTATTAAGAAAATGCTTAAAAAAAACACAAGTAAAAATAAAAAAGTTTGTCTTCCACACGTATCAATGTGTGTGCATATGTTCTGTCATTTTTATCAAGAAAAGGAAAACAATAATCAATTGGTCCTTCTTTCTTCTCCGTACCATGCATAATAAATATTTTCAAATCCTTAATTAAAACTAAACATTACAAAAAGAAAAAAAGGGTGCAAAAAAGTCAAGTTATGTAGGCGTTATCAAAGAAAAATAATTGAAAAGTGTAGCTTTCAATAATAATAATAAATATTAAAATTATTATTATGATGAAAGAAATAAAAAAGAGTAATTAGCAATGTGAAATCAACGCGGTTTTAGAGATTTGATTTGAGTACAGAAAAGAAACAGCTGTGGTTACTTGTTTGCTAACGGTTTTTTGTGTTGGGCATCATATCCTCGAACCTACCTATGTTCTCTCATTTTAGTTACTTAGATTCTTGTTTCTATTTGTTGTTATGTATAGTTATTGTCTTTATTTTTTTTTCTATGAAGTCATATTAAAGAGATGATTAAATTAATAAGCTTTACTTTTTGCACTAATGAAATGATTATGTCTAGTGCACTAATGGTTTGCAAATTTGCTATGGTTTGTTTTGTTTGAAACACTCTCACTTGCTAATTATGATTATTATGGTTAAGAATAGTTCATGTCGAGAGATAATAGCTTACAATTTGTAGTCTATCTTATCTTTTGTTTGAGTCACTCGTAACCAAAATCAAATTGATATAGATTTTATATAAATAAATAAATTTAAATTTAGGTCAGATCTTTTTTGACAAGAACAAACTTAATTGATATCATTACTCAAACTAAATTCAATATAAGGAGGTACATTATTGAAGAAACTATGCCTAGACCAAGAATTGGCCGCCTTAGCTAACGTATGAGCAACCGAAGTCGCTTGGCGCTTAATTAACTTTACCTCAAAGTTCGAAAACATAAGTAACATATTTTGAATAGTCTTAATAATAACAATAAATTCCGAATTACCAACATGAGGCACATGAATAGTCTTAGTAACATATTGACAATCACTTTCAAAAATGACGTGGGATAACAGGAGAGATATTGCATTCTGAATTGCTTCCTTTAAAGCGGTAGCTTCAGCTTCGATGAAAGAAAGAAGACCCACATCCCAAGACACTCCTGCTGAAATAAATCTTCCCAAATGGTCCCTAAAACACCACCCTCTGTTTGTTGTCCCACACACATTATTGAAACTTGCGTCAACATTACATTTCAGTTGGTTACCTGAAGGAGGAATCCAGCAAGCTGAAAGATTATTAACTACTACCAAATTATGATCCTCTCTAGCTAAAAACCAGTCATACCAATTGTGATAAGCTTGTAACCCGATCTTCAAAGCATCATCCCGGGTATCTTCCCATACCACATTATTCCTACTTCTCCAAAGAGTCTCAAGCAAAACTGCAAAACGACCCGCATCTCTACGATCCTCGCGACTACAAACATAAAAAATAAGGGACTTAGCATCATGGAAAGTATGCAACCGAGGGTCTATAATAGATGACAAACCTGCTGCCCGCCAACTATGAATGATGGAAACGCATCCAAAAAAAGCATGCCACTCATCTCTGACCTCTAAATCACACCAAGGACACACAGACGGGAATTGAACATGTCATTGTTGTAGTTGTGATCGCGTCGGGAGGCAGCCCCTACAAATCCTCCATAAAAGGTGTTTAGCTCTAGGTGGAGCATAAATACTCCAAATGTTCTTCCAATTACCCTCAATGCCATAATACCGGTTGCTACTTTGTATCCCTTTCCAAAGCTTATAACCCGATTTCACACTATACTCACCATTTTGCTCCCCTTGCCAAATCAACCTATCCTCCCTCACATCATCTATTAGGGGAACTCTAAGAATGATGGCAGCCCCTTCGGTACCAAAGATTTGATTAATCTTACCCACGTTCCATTGCTTTATGTTGGGAAGCAAAAGATCTTTAACAAAGAGTTCATAAGTGCTTTGGACTTGCGGACCATTGAGGAAACAACTACCTTTCTCTCGAAGCCACGGGTCATACATTACCTTAATGTTACTACCATCTCCAATACTCCACCTACTACCATGCTTAAGAACAACCTTGGCTTTCCACAAATTACGCCAAATAGCGTAGATTTGCGTTTATTTTTTCAAACAAGTCAAACAGTCCAATAAGACAATTTTAATATCAAGTTTCGAGTTCTGTCAGCTCAGGCCAATGTTAAACAATTCAATAAGATAGGTTCAATATGAATGTTTCAAAGTTTCATCGATTTAGACTAACGAAGAGATGTACCCTCATAAAGCACCACATTCACTCAGGACAATTCTAACATTCATTTATATATAAGTATCACTTTGTGTTACACCAATGAATAATTTAAAATTTACACCTACAATTTCGTTCTAATTGATTTCACTTACATGATGGAGTGTTAATCTTGTAGATACATCATTCATTATTTATCAGAGATCTTTCACATTCGGCATCACCAACCTATTATCACTTACTATTCCACATCGGAATATTTATGATTGTAAATTCATTAAACAAAATAAAAAATTTATAATTTTGTTATAAAATGTAAAGTATGCAATATATATGATATAAAATTATATTAATAAAAAATATTAAAAATTAAATTTAATATAAATTTAGTTTCTCTAAAATTATAAAGTTTTATTTTCCATAAAAATCACATTTTTATATATAGAGGATGTATTATATGAGGATGACATTTTTATGTGAGAACATGAGAATGAATCTGAACCATTAGATTTTAAAATAAATGGTGGATATTATGTGTCAATATTTTTTCCTTTCTCCTCCTTTATTAAAATAAATGATGGAAGAGGAAAAAAGAATGACACATAATCTCCACTATTTATTTTAAAATCTAATGGTTCAGATTTATTCTCGTATAAAAATATCATTCACATGGTATACGTGATATATATATATATATATATATATATATATATATATATATATATATATATATATATATATATATATATATATATATATGGGGACGACTCAAGTGAGAACACTTGGTTATTATGAGAAATGAGAACAATGAATCTAGACCATTAGATTTGATTTTAATGGACTGGATTAGTTTCTCTTTCTGTGTTGATTTAAAATAAATATTAAGGATCATGGAAAGAGAAACCAATCCAGTCCATTAAAATCAAATCTAATGGTCTAGATTCATTGTTCTCATTTCTCATAATAACCAAATGTTCTCACTTGAGTCGTCCCCTATATATATATATATATATATATATATATATATATATATATATATATATATATATATATATATATATATATATATATATATATATATATATATATATATATATATATATATATATATATATATATATATATATATATATATATATATAAAAACCCTAATTCTTGATATGAGTTGAATTAAACATGAATTTTTAAAAAATTATATTTAAAAACCAAGTTTTAAACTTATTTTTTTAATAAGAACTTATTCTTTAGGTTGGAGTGAGGATGTTAGAAAATTTTATTAGATTAAATAGGAAAAAATTATCTTGATCGAGCTAATATGGATTTGAGGTGCAAAAAATAGTAGAGTTTTGTTGGGATTAATTTTCATTATAGTGTTGAGAGTGCACTGTTTTTTAATCTTTCAAGCTCTAACTCTTAATATAGATGATGTGTTTCTAAATAATATGATAGAGTGGGCTTAGAAATAAAGGCATTTATAGGTATGATTTTATATTCAAGATGTTAGCCCCTGGGAATTTTAATTTTAATTCTCAACGTGAAAGTGTAAGAAAATTGTGAAAATGCTAAGTAGAAGATGACTAGGTCATACTTTTTTATATATTTATCATTTCGACTAAGGTGGTGAACTCGACTCGTCTATCAAATGTTTTGGGACTTATTGTATTCTTAAGTCCTAAGATTAGATGACCTATAGACCCATTACATTTGGAGTGGAGGAGTCTTAGGAGCATATCAACAATATTAGGAAGGAGCAATCTCAGGAATAGATTCTCAAAATTAGGATCACTCTCTCTTCAAAACATGTTCAGAATCTCGAAAAGATTTGCAGTGATTTGACATATTCGACGAGAAACATATTAATTCTCGACAGGGACAGCTAGAAGGCTCAAAGATGTCGTCCACACAGACAATTAGGAAATTTAGGGGCAGTTGTCAACATTGTTAGCGGTTTGCAGCAATTCAATAGATACGTGGAGGATAAGGTTAGGAAGTGTTGTGTTTTTCTAGTTTAATTTTGTTTTGCAGATTAATGTTTATGGTTAATAGACATGAAATTTTGATCATGACAAAGGTTATTCAGCTAAAAGATCCTATAAATTGTTATCTATCTTGTTTCATACAGATCAATTGATTCATGAGAAGATTACTTGGAATAATGTTATTCCTTTGAAGGTTTCTCCATTTTATTTGAGACTCTTCAATAAGAGACGTTCGACTAAGGATAATCTAGTAAGGTGTGGTATTTTGAAGCTTAATTATTTGGAAACTTTAAAGCTTTCAAGATTTTAAAATACTGACCTCGATTGAGCCAAATAGATCTACCAGGATTTGTAGAAAGACCATGGGGTACAGGGAAATGGAGATCAACATAGCTTTCCTCACCTATCAGTTAAGGAGCATGAATATTCGGCCTCCCGCAAAAAGAGGAAGTCATGTCGGACCAACAGGCAGTACTGGGTAACCCGACTAGCCTCAAATCAGGCAGAATACGTAGTGGCATGCACACCTAATTATGTTTACAATTTTATCTTTGATTTTATTTCTTGTATAACTAATTACCTCATAAAGTGTAATGTAACCTCTCCATTATTAATGAGCAAAGCATAAGTTTTGAAATATCCCTTTTATTTGTGATCGTGTAAGGTAACGATGAGTCTGGGGTAGGACCAAAGGTATTGAAGCCCCAATACAAAGACTCAGTGGTGCTTTTATAAACTCCATAAGAGTATGGATAAAGCAATCAACACCCACATTAAGAAGATCACACACACAAATAAAGTGGCAAAATCATTAAAACGACTATAACCGACCCACCCCTTTTGGTAGCTAGTTACTTCATAGATCGCAGTGGATCTGTCATACGTCAACCTCATACTAGGTTTCACTTGGGGATAAGGGGTACCGACCCTTGACTAGGAACATCCCCAGGCACAAGGATAAACTTTGAATGAAAACCTCGTTAGAGACGCAAATTCCATAGAAATTAACTTGGGATCAAATGCATGTGCCTTAAAAAGGTAAAAGAAATATCACCACGTCAATTTCATTTTCTCTCATTTCCCAATGCAAGGTATTACATTAAAAAAGGGTGGAGAAAGACACAACTAATCCCTAAGGGAGGCAATTGTTCCATCTTTAAGCATCTTGTTAGGTCGTACTTATTCCCTCAAAATACACTAAGGAGAGTGAAATTGCAACACTTGCGACAAAACATTCTTAAAGGAATTAGAAAGATCATGAGACTGGTGGATAATTCATTTAATTTCTAGGCTAATGAGGCATTTTCAAGGAGCAAGTATTAAAGATCTTCTTGAATGGAGGAAAGAAATACCTTTGTAGCATATAAAGTATCCTGTATGGAGGCCAGAGCTTTATCCTTCCTTGCTAATTCTCTCGACAAGAGCTTCACTTGATAAACTAACGACCAATGAAGGTTGAAGGAACCTAAGGCATCACATATGCCGGTAAGATAAACATAAGCATTTTGTACTTCTTGCAGGTACGTATCTCACTAAAGCCTTAGGTTTTAGATATCCTTATTTAGAACTCATTTCTCCTTGCGATGTTGATCAGACAGGAAAGCATCCTAATGACCGGCCCCACCAATGGCCAGAACAGAAAAAGCACAATAACTTCTCATCGAGAGCCTTTCCGGTTAAGTTGGAAAGGTAAAAGAAATCCTTCTCCGAAGTAGATGGCTGATGTTCTTTCGAAGTACGGGGTTGCGGCCTAGCCAAGAAGACAAGAGCTAGAGGACTTGGCATACGCGATGCCCACCGAGAATCACTAGGGATACCAACACTTCTAGTAGGCTACAAGGGAGTTTCTCCATGAGAATCTGTTAAAAGGGTCGAGACAAAATCCTTGTCATCCTAGTCGTAGGAGGAAAATTGATCTAAATTGAAGTGTTTGAAGGAACAACAATAGTTAGGACGACTCAGAGTCTCTATCTTAGTTATGGACCGCTTCCTCATTCTTCATCGAATCTACAAATAAGGATTACCAAAGTTAAGAGCATTATAGACAACTAAACTAATGGCAGAGGGCAAGAGTATCAGAAACTCACCAAAGATGACCTTCTTATCTTCCTGGGTGCGAGCATCCATCAGTAGACGGATTTCAACAATCTCTTTCAAAAGTTTCCTTGAAGTCTCATCACAGATAGTGATGCCCCCGGCGTGACCTAACTCTCTAACGAATGTGACCAACTGCTTCTTTAAATAAAGCTCCTTCTGGGACAAATCACTCTTCTTGTAGACGTATGATTTATTTCTCGTCAGGAAATGACCTTTGTTATAATACTTATGAAACATAATAATACACTTGTCTTTTTTCCCAGTCCTTATGGTGCATATTGCCGCACAAGCCTTTTTGTTTAGAGGAGCAACCAAGAGAAACTGATTTTCGAAATGCTTCTTAAAGGTAAACCTCTTAAGAAACAACAGAACTGACTCTAGAGATCTCGTGATAGCTTACCAAAAAGTAATAAGCACTATCATCGCTCCATATCGCCTCAGGAAGACACTTGAGTATTTAAATTTTCAAAGATCATTATGATAGAACCTATGAAAAGACATATGTAGCATGTGGAGCATTTAAGGCGTGAATTCCCAAGGACATAAACGTCGCCTCTTGCCACTTGGCTTTCCATTCAAGTCGGGATGTGGCAGGCACAAAAGGACGAATACAACAAAAAATCTCGCACTGCCAAGCAGAGACAAGGACTTGGGGGCAACTATTCTTTGCCGACCATAAGGACCAACGATTACGATCCATAGAAGGCAATAATTCTCTAGTTTGTTCGGGACATAGGAGTATTATTTTGGGGAAGAGCGTAGAAGATCCAGGTCCAAGATACATCCAACGACTCCCTACATCCTACGTGTGAAGAATAGTGGGTTGTTACGGCCACCCCACTATATAAAGGTAAAACATGACATTCTTTATGGACACAATTAAAATTCAAACTTCATTCAACTTATCTTACTCAAAGATACTGATTTAAGCGTTGGAATACTATCCTTACAAGTCAACTTCTCTTCATCATCGCGTCAGAAACTCAAGTCTATTGTTGCACTTCATAATCTCTGATTAACTTGAATTCCTTAACTAAACATTTCTTAAGCTTATAAAAAAAACTCATATTTAGTACACTATAATAAAAGAATTCTAAATTTCTTAGAACGTTTTATGGAATTGTTAATATATATATATATATATATATATATATATATATATATATATATATATATATATATATATATATATATATATATATATATATATATATATATATATATATATATATATATATATATATATATATAACAACATAAACTTAAACTGTTTGTAGGATAATTTAACTTTAATAATTACACAATACAATTTTCTTATGGAGACAATAAAAAACTAAACTTCATAATTTTAAAGAATAAAATATATATTAATTAAAACAATTTTAAAATTCTATTATTATATAATATATTCACATATCATATCATAAAAATTATGATATAATGCTATATAGAAGGAAGCTTCCTTATGATAAAGGACAAACAAGTCATTTAATTTTAAGATTATGGTTCTATACACACATTAAATTCAGATGAACTAAAATCCATCTGGCAACCATCACATATTTTGACTATATGAGATTTTTTATTTCATATCTTAAAATAAAAAGTCTCAATCTATAAATACACCTTCTTTACTTCCTCAAATTTCAGTACCAATCTACATCATTCATTCATCACTCTACTTTGAAAAACACCAACAAAACACACTCACCCTTTTCATCAAAGAAACATTTTTGCATTATGGTTAAGACAGAGATCAACAAGATCAACAAAGAGAAAACAAAACAAATGGCACAAAAAACATCATCATCAACATCAAGAAATGTTTCAAATGAGATGAAGAAAAAGTACAAAGGAGTTAGAATGAGGAGTTGGGGTTCTTGGGTTTCAGAAATTAGAGCACCAAATCAAAAAACAAGAATATGGTTAGGTTCTTATTCAACTGCTGAAGCTGCAGCTAGAGCCTATGATGCAGCACTTTTATGTCTCAAAGGTTCATCAGCATCAAATCTCAATTTCCCTTTAGAATGTTCTTCACATTTCATTCCTCAAGACAACATTGCTATGTCACCTAAATCAATCCAAAGAGTAGCTGCATCTGCGGCCGCTGCAGCATCTGTAGCGGTCGAATCTGCTGCTACCGGTGTTGATAGTAAGAACAATAAAATTGCTATTATCACCTCCCCAACATCTCCACCCAATCATGTTTCATCATCTTCATTGGTTTCATCTCCATCAATGTCATGTTCTCCTTCTAACCAAATTGATGATGATGTTTCACTTTTTTCTTCTTTTGGGGCCTACACTAATGATCATCAAGCAACAAATGAATCAATGGCTATGAGCATGAATATGAATATGATGG
This sequence comes from Vicia villosa, assembly GCF_029867415.1. Lineage (NCBI taxonomy): Eukaryota > Viridiplantae > Streptophyta > Magnoliopsida > Fabales > Fabaceae > Vicia > Vicia villosa. The sequence continues at coordinate 21,127,713 of NC_081181.1, read as the reverse complement.
ATTGTTGGTATGGTTTTGATGGGTTAGAATCTCCAAAACATTTTGATCAAATGCTAAATGGTTCTTTGTTTGATATTGATTCAACTCAAGTGCTTCTTGATGATTGGTATGAAGAAGGTGACATTAATTTGTGGAGCTTCTACTAAGACAAATTCAAGAAAAAAAATTACTCCAATTCTTTTTTATTTTTCTTCATAAATTCATATTTGTTTTCATATAGTGATAGTTCTTGAAGCTATTATTACTGACTGTGACAAAATTAAGATTATTATATATGTATACTCTAGAAGATATTCATAAAGAGAAATGACAATTTTTGGTCTCTCTTTTGTGAATTTCTACATATGTGAAATTATTATATGTATTATTGAAGCAAAGCTTGTTATTTCTATTTTATAATATTTTTCTTTATGTTATGTAATTTACATATCAATGTCAGAAAAAAAAAAAGAATAAGCAACATAAGGTCATCCATGCTATAATGAATTTTTAAAAAATTTAATTCAATATCATGTATTTATAAAATGTATTAAATTTTGACCATTGATTCAAGATCAAACACACTTTTATCAAACGCAGTTGTACGTTTTGATCATTGATTCGAGATTAAACATTTTAGATTATATTTTAGCCTTTGATTCGAGATCAAATATTTTATATTTATACTTTCACCCAATGCATTAACACATTTTGACCATTGATTCGAGATCAAACATCTTAGATTACACTTTCATATTGAACGCACGATTTATCAAACATCTCATATAACATTTCCACTTAATTAGTACTAAATAATCTTCACCTTCAATTTTAGCCATTGATTTATATCACTAACTATGTGATAAAATAATGTGATTTTCTAGATCTTGTTATATAGTACTATTTTTTTCTCCTAATATGAGGATCTATGAAGCCCTTTACTACATGCCAAGTTGTCAGATTGTGGAAACTTGAACCATTGAAAAATGTGTCTTTTGTCTGGCCCATCTACAATAGGGTTTTCCTTCTTTCACTGTTTTAAGTTTGGTATTACATGCTTCTACTTCTCATGAAACTTAGATAAATAAATTTTAAAAAAAAAAATTAAGTTTGATTAACTAGCATATGTATTAAACTATATAAAAAAAAAATCCATCTTATAACTTTTGATGCAAGCAACCTTAGCTTTAGTGATTCATTTTAAAGACGCGTTCAAAACACATTATATACAAAAATGTATAATTTATTTATTTATAAAATTAAAAGAAAAGAAAAAACTTTAACTCCTTTTGGACTACTTTTGAACATGATCATGTGGGTGAAGTGAACCATAGGTTCAACACTTCAATTCAAGTCATAACAATTAATAAGCACACACACATGCAATGTTTTTTTTTTATATATAATGGAATGGAATAGGAGAAGTTATGTGCCCCCATTCTGAATTGTTCTTTTACATTGCTTCTAGTCTCAATAAGCTGCACTCCACGAGCTATATGCTTCTTCACAACGAAAATATGCAGAAAAAATTAAACTTTTGCTTTTTGGTTTTACTTGTTCATAGGGCCACATAATCAACCCATTACTTTGACTATACTATGCACAGTTGTTTCAAATTTTTGGAGATTTTGTATAGGTTAGTCATAATTCAACCCTAACAAAAGAATTAGAGATTTTATTTAACTATATTTTAATAGAGACAAATATTTATGAAGCCTTCATTAATTACGGTTTAATCGTAAAAATTTTGAATCTCTGCAGTAGTCCGTCTTGCACGTTCTTAAAGACGATTCTAATATTGTGTTTATGTTTATGTGTATGTACATTTTTGGGGTCTACTTGGGATTATGTTTGTTGAACAAATGATTTTATTCAAATATTTCTCTATTTTATGCACATGAAATGATAGAACTAAATGACAATTTAAACATTTGGTTTTGAAACATGGCATGTGAAGTTCTAAATGTGATTCCAATTAGAGATTTTGAATGTTGTTTAGTAATAATAGTATGGTTTTGTTTCATGTTAACAGATTTTTAAATGCTTAATGCAATTATAATTTATAATCAACAAATTTTGATTTTGTGTTTAAATTGGTTCCCTTATAGGTGTATTTGCTCATATTTTATTAGGTGAGTATATAATATATTTCCCAATTTATGTTAATTAGACAGACATTATTGGTATTTGTTTGTCATTACTATTTCAATAGTATTTTATTAGTACGAATGAAAATGCCATAATATAAGAAACAAAAACTTATGTATGGATTTTCATGTGAGTTTATTGATTTTTGTCATAATTAAAATGATTTGGCAAATAATAGTATGCCAACAAAAAAGAAAGGCAGTGGGAGGCAGATTAAGATCCAATATTCTGCATGGCTTGGCCTTATTAAGGTATAATTTAGTGATGTTTTGGTTAATTAATAGGAGTGGTAGATCCCGATTAAAACAAACCATGATTGGTCAAAATAATTATTGTAGTTGGTCATTTTATTGTTGGAACAAGCACAAAAAGTTGTTGGTGAATTAATGAAGAAAAATGATTAATTAAAGTAGATGAAGCGAATGGAGATATTAAGAGAGAGTGTATTTGAGGAGAATATTCACAAATGAAATTAGTTTCAAATACATTACATTAGGGAGTATTTTTAGGATACACAAAATACACTTTGGAACCAAACTATCCCAACAAACAACTAAAAACACAAAACATAGGGCAAGAATCGATTTCCCAAAAGGGGGTAATCGATTTCTCCAACTGAAAAACAAACAGAAAAATTGAACAAGCTTTAGAAAATCGATTTCCTCAATCTGGGTAATCGATTTCCTCTTCGATATTTTGTTTTTCTAGACTTCCAGAAGTGCTTTCCAAATAAGTTGCTTTCAACAAAACGATCCCAAAAGCTTCCACGATGCATTTGAATTATCAAGGACTTTCGATACACCATCTTAATTCAAATGCTCCACGTTCTTCATTCCGAAACTCATCACAAGTTTCTTGAACACCACATTTGTTACACCTTTCGTTAACAAATCAGTAACTTGTTCTTTGCTTCGACAATATCTTAATCGCAACTGGCCTGCAACACCAGATCCCTCAAGTAATGAAACTTCATCTCAATATGTTTGCTCCTCCCATGTGCTGTGAAATTCTTAGCAAGACTAATGGCTGAAACGTTAACAACCAAGAGTGTGACAGCTTCTTCAACCTTGCTGCCCAACTCTTTCAGCAGATTCACAAGCCATACAGCCTGACACGTACACAACGACACCGCTATATACTCTGCCTCACAAGAAGAGAGTGCCACCACAGGTTCCTTTTTAGAACACCAAGCGATTGGAGCTCCTCCGAACATAAATACATAACCAGCCGTAGACTTTCAATCATCTTAATCTACGCACCAATTAGAATCTGTGTAACCGAGAAATTCGCACTTTCTCCTCGTATCAGCTGCGGGAAAGAAAATTTAGCAGCCAAGAGTACCTTTGATGTATCGTAGGATCCCCTTAAATGCTGCTAAGTGAGACACCTTCGGTCTCTCCATGAATCTACTCGCAATACCGACACTAAATGCCAAATCTGATCAAGTATTGTACTAGTAACATAACGATCCAATCAGTCTCCTATACTGCATTGGATCCACATTCTGCTCGTCATCACTTTTGGACATCTGCAACCTTGCTTCAAGTGGTGTATTGGCAGCATTGCAATGCTCCATATCAAACCTCTTCAATATCTCAAGGACATACTTTCTTTGGTGCATGAGCAGTCTCAATTTTGACTTGTGGAACTCTATGCCAAGAAAGTAAGTCATGATACCAAAGTCACTCATTTCAAATTCAACCATGAGCTCACTCTTGAACTTAAAAATACTCAACTTATTATTTCCCATGATCAACAAATCATCCACATATAAGCAAAGTATTATCACGTCTTTGCTCGCATCCGTCTTTACATAGATACCATTATCGGAAACACATTTCTTGAAGCCAACATCGACTAGGAAACCATATATGCGTTTTTTCAAAGCTCATGGAGCTTGTTTCAAACCATAAAGCGCTTTCTTTAATTTGTAGACCTTTCCCTTTTGATTTGTCACAACAAATCCAGGGGGGCTATTCTACATAAACTTCCTCCTCAAGTGGACCATTCAAAAATAGGGATTTCACATCCATTTGATACATCGATCGGTTGTTGCAATTCGCAATGTCAACAACTAGCATTATGGTTTCTAGCCTAGTAACCGGTGCAAACACCTCATCAAAGTCTATACCTTTTCTTTGCAAAAATCCCTTCCAACTAGTCGAGCCCCATGCTTGCCAATTTTGCCTTTTGGATTTGCCTTCACTTTATAGACACATCTCACGCCGATTGGCTTCTTTTGTTACGGTAAATCAACCAGCTCCCAAGTACTGTTCTTTTTTATCGATTCCAGTTCCTCTTTCATCGCACATAACTACTTTGGATCGCTTAATGCCTCCTCCGTGCTAACTGGCTCAAATTCGTCCATAAGCGCAAAGTAAATGAGATTACCATCATTGTTAATCTCATTATCCCAGAATACTTCAGAATCTCGGAGCCTCTGAGGAAAGCCTCTTCGCCTAACTGGTCGTCTACTGGATTCACCATTTTTCGACTTCGACCAACTACTGTTCAAAACCTGTAGAATTCTGATTTATGCATTTTCTTCAGGAAATCGATTTCCAGAAAGTGGGGAATCAGTTTCTTGTTCTGCAGACATAGTTCCAGTAGTCTCATTATGAAAAAATCACGATGGAAATCGATTACCCTCATCCAAGAAATCAATTTCCCCAACTGTCATGGTCATTTTTCTACTGTTAAACAACCTTACCTCATCCACCACCACATCTCGATTGATTATAATCTTCTTGCTCTACACATCAAACAATTTGTAACCTCTTGTAGGATGGTAACCAACAAGTAACATCAAATCTCTTTTGTCATCCAACTTCTTTCGGAGTTTATCCGGAATATGTCGAATTGCAACCGAGCCGGAAAAAAATTCATATGACTTAAACTTGGTTTAAATCTAGACCTGACCTCTTCTAGAGGCACTTTGTCCAACTTCTTTGTAGGGCACCTATTCAACAAATCGAGAGTATTAGAAAAGAATTCTCCCCATAGTTCCTTCGCTAAGCTTTTCCTCTTCAACCTGCTACGAACCATGTTCATTATCGAACAATTTTTTCTCTCGATAACACCATTTTACTCGGGCATATAAGGTGGCACAACCTCACGCACTATACCCTCCTCATCACAATAATTCCCAAACTCATTCGAGGTATACTCACTTCCACCTTCCATTTTGAGAATTTTGATTTTGTGACCACTTTGTTGCTCAACCATGGACTTGAACTTCTTGGACACATCAAATACCTCATCCTTCCTCTTAATTAGGTATGTCCATAGCTTCCTACTAAAATCATTGATAAATGTGACAAAGTATCTATTGCCACCATACGAGTCGATTTGCATTGGACCACACACATCAGAATACACCACCTCAAGGTAATGTTTGGTCATATAACCTGCATCCTTGCTAAAACTATTCTTGTGTTTCTTACCTTGCACACACTCTTCACCCATCTCAGCTGGAATAATGATCTTTGGCAACCTGGTTACCATATCGTTCCTTTGTAACGCGTCGAGGTCTCGAAAATTGAGATATCCAAGACGGTAGTGCCACAACCACTCTTCTCGACTTGCCACTTTAACAAGACACCTATTATCCATTACATTCAACTCTGTCTTGAAAGTCCTATTGGCAGCCATAGGAGCTTTAAGGACTAAAACCTTGTTTCAGTCTAAAACGCGCAAAATCTTGTTTTCCATGCGAATCGTGTAATCCTTATCAAGCAATTGACCAATACTCAAGAGATTACATTTAATTCCAGGAATGTATACCACATCTTTGATCAAGGAATGACCACCATCCCTTCTCATGATAAAAAGAATCACCAACCTCGTCGACCGCTAAAGTGGTATCATCCGCGAATTTCACTTTATTCTTTATGGCTTGATTGATTTTGACAAACCAATCATTTCAACCTATCATATTTGTTAAACAACTAGAATCCAAGTACCACTCATCAATATCTTTGACTCCATCTCGAACCGTTACCATAACGTTTTGCTCCGGACGCGTTTCTGCAGCATTTTTCAAACTGTTGTAGCTGCTTCTGTCCAACAGCTCACTACTTCCTTAATTCTCCTCCGTGATCATCACAAGAAGCGGGTTATCATCATCCACCTCTTGTTGAGCAACCTTATCCTCATTGCTTTGATTTTCCCTTCGCTTCGTGTTACAATCTCTTGCGAAATGACCGTATCTATGACATTTGTATCATTTCACATTACTCTTGTCACTTCTCTTGGTGTTGTTGCCTTGATCACTACCTTTGGAGCTGCTCTCACCTTTTTCCCCAATCGAAACCTTCGAATTTTGTGACTCTTTTCCACCAAAACTCTAGAAATTTGACTTCCCTCTCGGAGTCCATTTTCCTTTCGATCTTTTATTCTTCCATTGAACTGTGCTTGCAACGCAATTTCCGCTTTGGCTTTATCGTTTCCTCGTTCATCCATCCTTTGTTCATGAGCCTCAAGCGAGCTTTGAAGCTCCTCATTGATCAATGACGAAAGGTCATTCGATTATTCTATTGCAACTACAATGTTATCGAGTATTGGCGTTAAAGAACACAAGATCTTCCACACAACATTCTGCTCCATAACGGGTTCTCCACAAGACTTGATTTGATTCACCAAACACGTAATGCGCGTTACGTATTCGTTAATAGTCTTCTTCTCTTCCATTTGAACCAATCGAACTGACGCTTGTGAGTTTGTAACCTCACCAGCTTTGCCTTATCAGCCCCTTCATAAGCTTTTTTCAAGATCTCCCAAGCTTGCTTCGCTGAATCACAATTGCCTACTTTTTCAAAGTTGTCACCATCAACACAAGAATGAATCAAGAAGAGTGCCTTGTAATCTTTGTTCTTTTTTTCCTTTGCGTGTAGCCTTCAGTACATCACTGGCTTCTGCACCACTTTCAAATATAATTTTAATTAGAAAATAAAAATAAAAATTATATTTATATTTGTATTAAAAACTAAAAGCGACAATTGTTTTGGAATAAATAATTTGGTTTTTTCTTTACCCACCTCCCTATGGGGGTCACCCCCAGCGAAATTCCCAACTTACCCCTGCTTCGGAGATTCATCTCCGAAGTAATTTTTTTTAGATTTTTTTAGACTTCGGAAATGCATTTCCGAAAACATCAAAAAATTGGTGTTTTCGGAGATGCATTTCCGAAATGCATGAAAATTCCGTTATTTTTTACAATCAGGTAATATTTCGGAAAAGTGTTCATATACCATCAAAATCAAACCCAAAACAAACCCAAACCCTCTCCAAAACTTCCATCAAAATCAAACCATTTTTCGTCTCTTAATTATTCACCATTACAGGACAAAAATTGTAATCGCATTGATAGTAAATTGGGAAGTCTCTTAATTATTCACCATTACAGGACAAAAATTGTAATCGCATTGATAGTAAATTGGGAAGTCTCTTAAATGATAGTAAATGTAGAACGAGTTGTAATCAACCTGATTTGAAATTTCGAAGTGCCTTTTCTTTCTCCCCCACCACTCTCAGACGGTTACCTTCTAAGAAATGTGGTAACACTTTCCTACTTAAAAGCCTGCTCTCTCACCCATTTTTCTTCCAATCACATCCAAAATCATTTTCGATCTTTACTCTTTTCCTCTACTCACACATTTTCTCTCTCTTGTAACCGCTTTCATCACAATGTCTCGCCGCGGTCGAGGAAACCATCCCGAAAATTGCCGGAGTCAACCATCTCCTGCACATTCTCAACAATCATCCGTCAATGCTGCAGGATCAGGCCGTGGTAGTGGTGGCCGTGGCTCTCGCGGTGGACGTACCGCTGTTAGTTACCAATTTGTGTAAATATCTTAGGTAATTTTTGGTAACTCTCAAGCCTTTTTGTGGTTAATAGTAGTATTTTATTGTCATTTGGTATATATTTATTCTTATATTTATATTATTGTTGAATAGTTCTTATCTTTGCAATCTATGTTGGATTTTGTAGTTTTTATAGATAATTGAAAGCTTGGACCATGGAAAAAGCACTTTGAAGATGTTCCAAGACCAAAGCCAAGGATTGCTGAAAAGAGGTAGCGCGCTAAGCGAGGTTGAGCCCGCTAAGCGCGCTTTTGAAGAAAAGAAGGAAGTTCTGGCAGAGAGTTCCGCGCTAAGCGAGGTCTGGAGCCCGCTTAGCGCGGTTGGGCGGTTTAAGAAATTTTGGATAGCGCGCTTAGCGGGCTGCACCGCGCTAAGCGCGGTCTGCGAAACTTTGTTTATTTAGTTTATGGACAGATCACTTTTAGGAGTAGTAGAGATATTTTAGAGAGAAACAAGAGCATAATACATTGTAGCAAATATAGAGTTGAAGATTGGAAGCCTTGATCGTCGATTAATCGCCTTTGATGCCTGTTGATCTTCATCCTTTCCTTCTTGTGCAAGCTACCATTCTCATGGATAGCTAAATCCCTTTTGTATCAAGATAAGATGTAATCTTCCTAGCCTTTTGTATGTTTTTCTTGTGAATATATGTGTATGAACAAGTGATGATCAATATAGATGGTTTAGTTTGTTTATTAAAGCTTTTTCTTTGGTATAAATGTTTGAGACATCAATGTTTGTATCTAGACCTAACTAATCATCTTTCAAACTATAAGTTGCAGACATGGATTTAGAGTTTGATGTTTACTAAGTATCGGTTCTTAAAAACGTTATTTGTATTGTTTAAACGGTGGAGAAATCGTCGGTTAAACAATACGGTAAATCTAGCTATATCGTTGCGGACACGGACGATATAGGTGTCGATACGTAATTATATTGATCGTTAGCAAGTTCATAAGCATCTATTTATAAGGAAACATACAAATTTAGGTCGATGAAATCGAATCTTGATACATTTTCTTTAACTTAGAACTTTCATTAATTTACTCTTTGCTACTAAAAGAATTGAATGATCTTTTGCAAACCTAAAACTAAAGTAACATTAACTCAAGACAAAATAGGCTATAGAACGGCGGTGATATCGCAATAATCCCTGTGGATACGATATAAACGAAAAGTACACCACAATACTCTTTCAACAAAATGGCGCCGTTGCCGGGGATTGTTGTTTAGATATTGCAAGCATTGCAATAGTTTGTTTTGTATTGAGTCTTATAATTAATATCTTGTTTCTAAATTTATTTTCCTTGTGTTTGTTAATTTGCTTGGTTAGTTTTTTAGATTACAGTTTATGCGAGGACGTGTACCTGCAGATCAACTCCTTTTTGATCCTGAGATTGAGAGGATTGCTCGTAGAGAGAATAGAAAAACTCGTAGGAGGAGACAACTAGCTAGGGAAAGAAGACAACAAAAAGAGGCATCTTCTTCTTCAACTCCGGTTGAAAACTTAGTTGAGGGAGAAATGGCAGGAGAGATTCCTAATGTTCCAGCTCGAGGGCCTTGTGTTAATAGCCCTCGACTCAATGCACAATTTGCTCGTGATCAAGCCAATGGAAGAAACTCCGAGATGAAAACGGGGTTACTTCAATTACTTTATCAGAATCCTTTCACAGGGGCAGATCACGAGGATCCATTTACTCATCTAACAAAGTTCTACGAGATCGCCGGAACAATTGGTGCTCCGGAAGACCAAGAAGAACAGGTGTTCAGGAGACTTTTTCCTCATTCCTTAATTGGAAAAGCTAAGGAATGGTACCTTGATCAACCAAATAATGTCATGACAAATTGGAACGAGTTAGAAGAGAAGTTCTTGGATCGGTTCTTTCCTCACAATAGGTTCATGGAAGTGAAAACTTCTATTGCGGTGTTCTCTCAAGGTTCGAATGAATCTCTCAATGAAGCATGGGAGAGGTTCAAGTCCATGGTTAGAAAATGCAAAGGTCATGGGTTTGATGAATTGTCTCAAATCCATATCTTTAGAAATGGACTCCAACCTCAACCAAAAACTCTTTTAGATGCTACCGCGGGTGGTTCGTTGATGTCAAAAACAGCTGCTGAAGCAATTGCTATCATTGATAGGATGGCTTTGAATGATCATCAAGGGCAACACAACCGTAGTGCATCGCAAAGAAAACCGGGAGTTCTTGAATTGAATACTAGTGATGCAATACTTGCTCAAAACAAGTTATTGACACAACAAGTAGAATTGCTCACTCAACAAATGTCAAAACTCCCTCAACAAATCAAAGAGATAAATGGGAGCCCTTCTAAAAATCAACATGTGATGTGTTGTGAATTGTGTAGGGGTGACCATCAAACAGGTTTTTGTCCTCCACCGGGTGAAGAGGTGAATTATGTGTCTAATCCTAATCAAGGATATGGTGGAAGACAACAACAACAACCTTACAACAATAACCAAGGTTACCAACAAAGAGGTAATCAAGGTTATCAACAAGGATGGAGGCCGGAAGCGGGCCCATCGAATCGTCAAAATCCTTATCAAGGCGGTTACAATCAACAACCTCAACAAACAAAGCTTTCAATCGAGGACACTCTTAGCCAATTCATGCAATTGCAAATTGCAAGCCAAAAGAGTACGGATGCCGCAATAAAGAACCTTGAAACTCAAGTCGGGCAATTGTCAAAGCAACTTGCCGATCAAAACAAAGGTCCTTTTCCGGCTACTACACAAGAAAATCCTCGTGAGCATTGTAAGTCAATTCTAACTCGTAGCGGTAGAAATATTGATATGGGTGTAGGAGAAATAGTTGAGGAGGAAATTGTTGAGAGTGAAAAAGATAGGGTGATTGAAGTAGAAACAAATGTTGAGGGTGATTTAGTTGAAAATGAGAAAGAGAAAGAATTAGTGGAAAAAGAAACTCTTGAGAAAGTTGTAGAAAAAGAGAGAAAAAAATTGAGTGTGAGTGAAAAGGGAAAGAAGAAGGTGGATGATTCTATACAAGTGAAGAAATTACCTTACCCTCCCGGTCCGTCAAAGAAAGAAGATGCAAAGCACTATGCTCGGTTCTTGGATATTTTTAGCAAGTTGCAAATTAATGTTCCTTTTTCCGAAGCATTAGAGCAAATGCCGATGTATCCAAAATTCATCAAAGACATCATCACTAAGAAGAGAAGATTCTTGGATCCGGAGGTAGTAACGGTGAGCTCTTGTTGTAATGCGTTAATTCAACGCACTACTCCGATAAAATCGAATGATCCTGGGCGGGTAACCTTACCGGTGTCTATTGGAAATGTTCACATAGGCAAAGGTTTGGTCGATACCGGTTCTAGCATTAATTTGATCCCATTGTCTATGGTGAGAAGATTAGGAATCAACGATTTGAAGCCGACAAGAATGACGTTATCATTAGCGGATAAATCCACAGCTCATCCTCATGGAGTTGCGGAAGACTTGCTTGTCAAGGTTGACAAATTTTGGTATCCTGTTGATTTTATTGTCATAGACATGGAAGAAGACCCTGAGATTCCATTGATCTTAGGAAGGCCTTTTATGAAGACGGCCCGAATGATGATAGATATTGATGATGGCTTAATGAAATTAAGGTACCAAGATGAAGAATTATGTCTTGATCTCTTTGAAGCCATCAAGCATCCTAATGATGAGGATGATTGTTTTAGAATCGATGCTACCGAAAGAGCTATTATGAAAGTGGAGAATCAAATGCACTTGTCAAATCCTCTTGAGAAGACTTTAATGGAAGCTCTTGAAGTTCTCACCAAAGATCAAGAGAAGGAAATTGAAGATTGCTTGAGAAATTTAGAGGCTTGTGAGGAGATGAATCCATTTGAAACTCAAATTGAAGAGTTGAAGGATGAACCTAAAGTTGAAGAGCAAAAGGTGGAGTTGAATGTGTTACCGTCTCACTTGAAATACGTGTTTCTCGGTGACAATTCTACTAAGCTGGTTATCATTAATAGTGGTTTGTCTAACAAGGAAGAGCATCGATTGAAGGAAGTGTTGACAAAGAATCAAGAAGCAATAGGATGGGTTTTATCCGACTTGAAGGGTATTAGTCCGGCCTATTGTATGCATAAGATTATGTTAGAAGATGATTTTCGGCCCGTGGCACAACCTCAAAGGCGATTGAATCCAACCATGAAAGAAGTTGTTAGAAAAGAGGTTGTGAAGTTATTAGAGGCGGGTATGATTTATCCCATCTCCGATAGCGAATGGGTGAGCCCGGTGCATGTGGTTCCTAAGAAGGGTGGATTGACAGTTGTGAGAAATGAGAAGAACGAGTTGATTCCTTCGAGAGCGGTGACCGGGTGGCGTATGTGTATTGATTATAGGAGGTTGAACCAAGCAACAAGAAAAGATCACTTTCCATTACCTTTTATGGATCAAATGTTAGAGAGGTTAGCCGGAAGAAATTTCTATTGTTTCTTGGATGGTTATTCGGGATACAATCAAATATCAGTGAATCCGGCGGACCACGAGAAAACTGCTTTTACATGTCCTTTTGGCGTTTTCGCATACCGAAGAATGCCATTTGGACTATGTAATGCTCCTGCAACATTTCAAAGGTGCATGCAAGCTATCTTCTCAGATTTGATCGAGAAAAGCATTGAGGTGTTCATGGATGATTTTTCTGTGTACGGGTCGTCATTTGACTTGTGCTTAAAGAACCTTGATGTGGTAATGGAGAGATGCATTGAAACAAATTTGGTTCTCAACTGGGAGAAATGCACTTTCATGGTGACGGATGGGATTGTTCTTGGCCACAAGGTTTCTTCAAAGGGGCTTGAGGTCGATCCGGCAAAAATTGAAGTTATTGAAAAGCTTCCCCCTCCGGTGAATGTTAAAGGCATAAGGAGCTTCTTGGGACATGCTGGGTTCTATAGAAGATTCATCAAGGATTTTTCCAAGGTTGCAAAGCCTTTGAGTAATTTGCTCAACAAAGGTATGGAATTTAATTTTGATGAATCATGTCTAAAAGCTTTCCTAGAACTTAAAGCAAATTTGACCACCACACCCATAATTGTCGCTCCTAATTGGTCGCTTGAGTTTGAACTCATGTGCGATGCGAGTGACTATGCGGTTGGTGCAGTCTTAGGCCAAAGGAAGAACAAACAATTCCATGCTATTCATTATGCGAGCAAAGTTTTAAATGAGGCACAGGTTAACTATGCCACTACCGAAAAAGAATTGCTCGCAATTGTATTTGCATTGGAAAAGTTTCGCTCTTACCTCATTGGTTCTAAAGTGGTGTGTTATACTGATCATGCCGCAATCAAATATATTCTCACCAAGCCTGATTCAAAACAGAGGCTTATTCGGTGGATTCTTTTGCTTCAAGAATTTGATCTTGAAGTGAAAGATAAGAAAGGTACAGAAAATTTGATTGCGGATCATTTGTCTCGGTTAGTGAATACCGAGGTGACAAACAATGAAAAAGAAGTGAGGGAAGAATTCCCCGATGAAAAACTGTACATGGTACAAGAAGTTAGACCCTGGTTCGCAGATATGGCTAATCATAAAGCATCTGGCTGGATACCGGAGGATCTAACTTGGAATCAAAGAAAAAAGTTTTTAAACGATGCTAATTTTTATGTTTGGGATGATCCTCACTTGTTTAAGTTGAGTAGTGACAATCTTTTGAGAAGATGTGTCGCGGATGAGGAGACAAAAAGCATTTTGTGGCATTGCCACAATTCGCCGTATGGTGGTCATTTTAATGGTTTGCGTACGGCCACAAAAGTCCTTCAATCGGGATTTTGGTGGCCTACTTTGTTTAAAGATGCTTACCACCATGTTGCCTCATGCGATAGTTGTCAAAGAACTGGTGGAATAGGGAAAAGAGAGGAAATGCCCCTCCAAAGTATTGTAGAAGTTGAGGTATTCGATTGTTGGGGCATTGATTTTGTTGGACCCTTCCCTTCCTCTATGTCAAATGAATACATCTTGGTAGCTGTGGATTACGTGTCTAAGTGGGTGGAAGCGATTGCTTCACCCAAAGCGGATGGTAAGACCGTGATAAAGTTTTTGAAGAAAAATATATTTTCGCGGTTTGGCTCGCCAAGAGTATTAATTAGTGATGGTGGATCTCATTTTTGTAATGCCCCGCTTGAGAAAGTGTTGGAGCAATATGGAGTAAAGCACAAGGTGGCTACTCCATATCATCCACAAACTAATGGGCAAGTTGAGAGGACCAATAGAGAAATTAAGAGAATTCTTGAGAAAACTGTGTCTAGCTCTAGGAAGGATTGGTCGATGAAGCTTGATGAAACCTTGTGGGCGTATCGGACCGCTTTCAAAGCACCGATCGGTCTTACACCATTCCAAATGGTGTATGGTAAAAGCTGTCACCTTCCCGTAGAACTAGAACATAAGGCATATTGGGCCTTGAAGCTTTTGAATTTTGACCACAAGTTGTGTGGAGAGAGAAGAAAAATCCAACTTAATGAGTTGGAAGAGATGAGATTGCATGCCTATAAGTCTAATTCGATTTACAAGGAAAAGACCAAATTCTATCATGATAGTAAGGTTAGAATGAAGGACTTTAAGGTAGGGCAATTAGTTTTACTTTTCAATTCCCGGTTAAGACTTTTTCCGGGAAAGTTGAAGTCTAAATGGTCCGGACCGTTTTTGGTCAAAGAGGTTAGAAGCCATGGGGCTATTGTGATAGAGGACCAAAAATCAAAGCAAGAATGGGTAGTTAATGGTCAGAGGTTGAAGGTTTATCGAGGATGCGATTTTAATCGTGAAACTTGTGTTTTATCGTTTGGTGATCCTTGATTGCCTTTGACCGTCGAGCTGACCGACGTTAAACAAAGCGCTTATTGGGAGGCACCCCAATTTGTAAATATTCAGCTTGTTTTATGTGTTTTTTACCGTTTATGTTTTTTGCGTTCTGGTCGAGCCAAAATCAGTCTACCGGTAAAGTTACACTTGCTGGTAGAAGAAAATTTTTTTTCTGTGTTCTGTTAAGCCCGCTTAGCGCGCTCTAGCCCGCTTAGCGCGCTTTGAAGATTTTTGAACCCTTAGTTCCAGAGAGTTGCGCGCTTAGCGCGCTCCTAAGCCCGCTTAGCGCGGGTCAGTTTTCAAAAAAAAAAAAATATTTTTGAATTTTGGGCCTTTGTTTGTTAGACCCGGCCCAGCGCGTTCTGAATGGAGAAAATAGGGTTTTGAGGTTTTGTGGCCTCATTTCCCTCATTTTGCTCTCCTAAAAGAATTTCCTCTCTTTGCTTCTCCATTTTTGTGTTGTTTAGCAATCTAACTCCTTGCTTTTTCTTCTCCTTCATCATCACCAAGGTATTTCTCTATTTCCTTTGCTATTTCTTTATGCTTGTTTTATATATTAGGGTTTAATTTTAGTTTAGGAATAGAAATTGTGTGGTTAGGGTTGTTGTTTTGAAAACTTAGTGATTCAATCTGGTTTCCAGTGCTTTGTGCTTGTTTAGAATCATATTTGGGTGCTGGAAATGCATGGATGAAACCCTGGTTCGCAGGGGATTTTTTCTGCAAATCGCAGAGCCCGCTTAGCGCGGTAGGCGCGCTTAGCGCGGTCTGGGGATTTCAGAAAAATCCCCTCTTCTCCCTGTTTTTGTTTGATGCAGGGGGAGTGATCTTTTGTTTTAATTCTTGCTGTGGCTGTTTAATTTTTGTTATGTATTGTGTTAACATGTTGGTTTTGTGGTGCCGTGTTCCTAATTATTTCAGATGGGACCGAAATTCCTGGGCTTTAAGAAAAGAAAGACCGGAACCGAAGGTGGCAGTTCTTCTCAAGCACCTAGGGCTATTCCGTTTAATCAAAACCGTTTTAAGAGTCATGTCCAGGAGGCAAGGTACAAGAAGTTAGAGGTTAGGACATGGTGGCCAGAGCGAATTGTGAGGATCAATCCTGAGGGAACCTATGGGTGGTGTCATCGCACCATTGAGGAGTATGGTTGGCTTAGACTTTGTGAGCCTGCACCTAAGTTTCATTTGGAGATTGTAAGAGAGTTCTATGCTAATGCCGTTCCAAATGAAGAATTTCCGGTTGAAGGTGTTCCCTTTGAGTTCAAAACTTGGGTGCGTGGTAAGGAAATTGATTTTTCTCGTCAGGCTATCCGTGAGTTTCTTGGAACTCAATTACCCTTTGAGGATGGTGAGCTGTGTGGGTATCATGTGCAATTAGCAAGGGGTAATTTCGATTGGGAGCATCTGAGGGAGGTCTTGTGTTCGGTTGGGCAGTCTTATGATCTTAATCCTTCACAACAGCCCCAAAAATTCTCTAGGAAGTCGTTGTCTACTAATGCTCAGATTCTCATGTCTGTGGTCCTTCATAATTTGAGGCCTAGGAGTCACACTTCTTCTTTACCTGCTGAGTCTGCTGCTTTGGTTGCTCGTATGATTGAGCATGAGCCGATTGATATTACTAGCATTATTGCGAATGAGCTGAAGAGGGTTGCTTTGAGTGGAACTCGCCATGGTGATCGTGCTCCCTGCAAGTTGATATTCCCGGGTTTGATCATGAATCTGTGCAGGAAAGCGAGAGTGCAGATTCCTTCTGAGGGGCTTATGTCCATTGACACTTTTATTGATGATACTTTTATTGAGCGTTATTGTTTATCCAGGTTAACTGCTGTTCCTGTTGCTGCTGCTCGCCCTGCTCGCCGCCGTAGTGATCCTGATAGAGAGGAGAATTTGGAATTTCATATGGCACATCAGAGAGCATTCATGTTTATGCATGACGCTATGTCTCAGCTGAGGTTGCAGATGATGGAGCCCCATGTGGCTCATCCGTGGAGTTCTCGCCAAGATTTGGTGGATTATGCTAATTGGCCTGAGGTCAGTCCATTTCCTGAGGAGGAGGGAGATGGTGGCGAGAATGAGAATGTGGAAGATGATGAGGATGAGTAGTTCTTTTTAGTTGATACTTAGTATGTTTAGTTAGTATGTTTAGTGCTAGTTTTTTTTTATTTTTGACTTAAGCTTTGTAGTTTTTTGTTCCGTCCTTTTATAGGATGAGGTATTGTGAACCTTAGGCATTGCTATGCCTTTTTGGATATTTTGACACCTGTTGGTGTTTGTTTTTAATTTATTAAGTTTTTAGTTTAATTGCTTTTATTTCTATATACATATGCAATTGTGTTTTTAAATTTTTGTTGTTGTTCTTGTGAAAGTGCTTCCTTTGATGAAGCAAGCTTTTACAACCAATTGGGGCGGTGATGATATAGTGTGAAATTAGTACGTGCAAGGTACATTTCTACCGTTCCTTTAATATACCATGAATGAGATGCTTGTAATTGTACAAATGAGATGTCATATTTTCTTTAACAAATATAGTTCAATAATGAATCATTTTAGTTCTAAAACTAGTGTGAGGAGCCTTTCCATTGTACATATATATATATTATTTTGTGGTTACCAACAATGTGCGTTTAACTCGTGTTTATTATGTTTAATCTTGCGTTTTTTATTTTAATTGTGTAAAGCATGAAAGTGATCAAAGCATTTTGTTTCGCATTACGAGTATAACTTCTCTTCCAAATATAACCTACCCGGTGAGTGTGTGAGTATTTGCTAACCACTTTGAGCCATTTTGCCAAGATTCAATCGGTATCATGTCATGCCTTATAATTGCCGATTTTTGATTTGAATCTTGATGACTTTCTTTGAACCTTGAAAAGTACCATGAAATGTGGTTAGGATTGATTCCTTTTCGCCTTAGAATAGGGAGCATTCGTGATTATGTGGTGGTAATATTCAAGTTGGGGAGAATAAAATTTTGATCTTGGTTGTATTGGTGTGTAGAAGAAAATAAATAATTGCTCAAGAGAGAAAAAAAAAAAAAAAAAGAGAAAATGAATGAAAAGAAAAAGAAAAAGGAAAAGAGAAGAGCTTTGTATATAGCTAGTTCCTTTAAAATAAAAAGATGAACTCTTGAGCAATAAAATTGTGTGATCGGTTGATAAGGATGTGTGGATATAATCATGATTTGAATGCTCTCTTAGGAATTGACCCCTTTTGTTTCAATGGCCTTGAGAAATGACACTTCCTTGTTAACCAACCCAAGTTTCAACCCTTAAGTCTTTGTGATTCTTGCTTTTACGCTTTTTATATAAATGTTGTGTAGATGATTGCATAATTAATTCTGGATGTTGGCGACATTGTTGTGTGAGTGTTAGGTCCTCAATTTTGTCTCTTACTAGAGAAGTGTGTAGGTTGTGATTCAATTTTGAACTTATTTTGTTTTAGGAGCTGTTTACATCAATTGTGTATTTAGTATTAGTATCTCAAGCATGGTATTATTTGAGCAAGGGTGAGATGTTGCTTGTGTGCTTATGGAATTTGAACCACCCATTTGTTCTTGTCTTAGCTTGTGCTCTCTTGGTTTTGCTTGTTGATTGTTTTTGTGTTTGTTTTCGTTTGAGGACAAACAAAGGTTTAGTTGGGGAGAGTTGTTAGTTACCAATTTGTGTAAATATCTTAGGTAATTTTTGGTAACTCTCAAGTCTTTTTGTGGTTAATAGTAGTATTTTATTGTCATTTGGTATATATTTATTCTTATATTTATATTATTGTTGAATAGTTCTTATCTTTGCAATCTATGTTGGATTTTGTAGTTTTTATAGATAATTGAAAGCTTGGACCATGGAAAAAGCACTTTGAAGATGTTCCAAGACCAAAGCCAAGGATTGCTGAAAAGAGGTAGCGCGCTAAGCGAGGTTGAGCCCGCTAAGCGCGCTTTTGAAGAAAAGAAGGAAGTTCTGGCAGAGAGTTCCGCGCTAAGCGAGGTCTGGAGCCCGCTTAGCGCGGTTGGGCGGTTTAAGAAATTTTGGATAGCGCGCTTAGCGGGCTGCACCGCGCTAAGCGCGGTCTGCGAAACTTTGTTTATTTAGTTTATGGACAGATCACTTTTAGGAGTAGTAGAGATATTTTAGAGAGAAACAAGAGCATAATACACTGTAGCAAATATAGAGTTGAAGATTGGAAGCCTTGATCGTCGATTAATCGCCTTTGATGCTTGTTGATCTTCATCCTTTCCTTCTTGTGCAAGCTACCATTCTCATGGATAGCTAAATCCCTTTTGTATCAAGATAAGATGTAATCTTCCTAGCCTTTTGTATGTTTTTCTTGTGAATATATGTGTATGAACAAGTGATGATCAATATAGATGGTTTAGTTTGTTTATTAAAGCTTTTTCTTTGGTATAAATGTTTGAGACATCAATGTTTGTATCTAGACCTAACTAATCATCTTTCAAACTATAAGTTGCAGACATGGATTTAGAGTTTGATGTTTACTAAGTATCGGTTCTTAAAAACGTTATTTGTATTGTTTAAACGGTGGAGAAATCTTCGGTTAAACAATACGGTAAATCTAGCTATATCGTTGCGGACACGGACGATATAGGTGTCGATACGTAATTATATTGATCGTTAGCAAGTTCATAAGCATCTATTTATAAGGAAACATACAAATTTAGGTCGATGAAATCGAATCTTGATACATTTTCTTTAACTTAGAACTTTCATTAATTTACTCTTTGCTACTAAAAGAATTGAATGATCTTTTGCAAACCTAAAACTAAAGTAACATTAACTCAAGACAAAATAGGCTATAGAACGGCGGTGATATCGCAATAATCCCTGTGGATACGATATAAACGAAAAGTACACCACAATACTCTTTCAACAACCGCCGGTTCTTTCTCCTCCGGACATCCACCTCCTCCGTCATATGCTTCGCCATCGGTCACCCCTACTCCTACTCCTACATATGTTGCAGCTCTGGTTCTTCGTCCACCTGTTGCAGCGCCATTCGTTCCATCTATTGCAGCGCCAGTTGTTACTCCATCTGTTGTTGCGCCGGATGCTTCCTCGAGTTCGGCTCCAATTTCCATTGAGAGCCTGACTGCCGATTTTAAACAGAAGGCTACTCTAGAGTCGGCTCCGTCGTCTCAGAAGGCGGTTAGGTTCCCTAACCGACCTGGTTACGGTCAATTGGGAAGGAAAATTCAAGTTTGTGCTAATCATAATGAGCTGCGAGTGGCTGGTAAGGATCTACACCACTATGATGTAAGTATAGTACTCATTAACTGTACTCATACAGTATCCTACAAGATATTTTACAACATGTTTAAATGATAACAGCTGTGTTAACAAAAGGGCAACAATTTCTACACCTCTTGGTAAAAACATTGGATGAATAATCAAAACAAACCCTGAATTAGGTGTATTTTCCCATTAGGGTTTCATGATCATGAAAGTAATGTGAGGATTTCATGATCATGAGAGTAATGTGAGTGGAATGTAAGAACAAAAAAACAGTAAAAGTAAAGAAAGTGTAATTACCGGGAATATGAAAAGGAGAAGGTAGGTGAACAAGGGTTGGGTTTGGTTCAGTGATGTTTAGTTCAAAGATCGGGGGCCGACGTTATCAAAATGTTGACTCATCCTCACCTACCCGTGTTTAACAATATGTAACTTTAATCTTATGTAATGTGATCGATTTAATCTTCATCCGATTAAATAAAGCGAATCGTTCTTGTTTGTTATTTTTCTTCTGTCCAGACCTTATTTCGGAAGTGCATTTTCGAATTCCTCCAAGGGGGGTGAATTCGGAGATGCACTTCCGAATACACCAATTTTCTGAAAAACAACTTTATTTCGGAGAAGCATCTCCGAAATCAATATTTTTCATTAAAATATTCACCTTTTCGGAGATGCATTTCCGAAAACACATTTTTTTCCAATAAAAGTACGTTTTCGAAAATGAACTTCTGAAACAAGGGGTATTTTTGTAAATTCGTCAGAGGTGACCAAGAAGATTAGGAGATGGGTAAAGAAATTTCCAATAATTTTATCAAATACGAGACTTATTTTGATACAAAGAAATTATTGTTCTATCAATCTTTATATTTACCATTTTAGTCCATAAACTATTCATTCTCAAATAATCCAAATTTTTGTATTGAAAAATGTTCCATGGAATTGAAATGTAAAGCTTGAGTCTTTAGTCTGAATCGAAAACTCACAACCACATTGCTTTTGATTTTTGCTGCTTAGTCGACATATTTCACTCCAAAACAATAATTTGGATTAATAATATGTAGGGTATGTATGAACAATTGACCAGTCGGCAGCTCTATACTTCTAATCCAAAAAGTTTGTTGGAAGGGCGGTGGCCCACTTACCTAGGAGCAACAAACTCGAGATCGTAATAGTGTTGTTGCTTTATTAAGCTCAAAAATATTTTTTTAATATTATTTTCAGTCCTTATTATATCTAAAAAATTTGACAAATGTTTTAATCATAATTACAGAAAAAAATTCATAATTTTTATAATTATTTATTATTTTTTGTTGTCTTCCTTAAATGTCTCACAATTATAAGTTTATTCGTCAAATCTTTCAAATTTTTTTTTTCTTTTTAATTTTATTAGTTTTGATATCTTTTCTATTAAAAATAAAAATGGAAGGAAGTATTTAGTGCCTTTCAAAATACACTGTTAAAAAAGTTCTTTATAATTCAATTAAACTAAACAAAACATAAACTAGCATGATAAATTAATTAAAAAATATATATTCTACGCTGTATTTACTATTCACCAATACGATAAATAATATTTTATTAAAAAAGTTTTATAAAAATATATAAAAATAATATTAATTTTTTTGAATTAAGAGGACGATATAAAAATTATATAGTTAATTAATTTCATTACTTCATTAATCAACAATTTACAATTTATTAACTAACTTTATTTTAATATTAAAAAATATTTTTAATATCAGAGTGTTTATTAACCAACTGCATAACTTCATTAACAAATATTTTACGCTTTATTAATCAACTTTGTTTTACTACTAAAAATTGTTTTTTAATATCTAAACGTTTAATAACCAAACAATAAACTAAATTAGTTTTTTTACACTCAATTAACCAATTGTGTTACCATTGTTCATATCACTGTTCATTGTTCTTATTACTCACTATTCATTGTTCTTATTACTCACTGTTCATGTCACTGTTCACGGTATTTTTGAATAGTAATTACTGTGTAGGAATATCATAGCAGATTAAAAAACTCTTTTTTTCTTGGTTCCAAGAAAACTCTTTTTTATAGAAAGAATATTAAACCTTTTGTGCAGAAAATGATCTTTAAATGTAATTTATGTATGATCCCATTAAACGAATCCAATAAAAAAAACTCAACACTTGCCAATTTGTTACCATATGTTTGGGGTGTTCAAAATCAAACCGAGCTAATAGAAAATCGTTAGTCGAACCAAATAAAATCAAAATTGTTAAAAATCGCATTTGATTCGAATGTATTTGACTCATTTTCTACTAAAACTGCACGGTTCAGATCGCTTTACAGTTTGTATTTGACAAACCAAACCAAATCGAACTAAAATGCATTATGTTACAACCCAAACTTCACTTAACCCACATACAACCAAAACCCAAACCTATTATAACTTAGCCTTATGGATACAAATGATTTTCTCTTCTTCACATGTAAGGTTTCAGTTTAAGTTTTCTCAAATTTCTCCTAACAGTATCGCGCCTTATTTTCATCTTTTTTTCCATGTACATCTCAATTCATCTTCTCTAGTCTATCATCTCTTTTGTTCTTTCTTATTCATCTTCTTATTTTTATTCTACTATTATTTCTTCCAATTACGTTTTTAATGCATCTCTTATTTTCTTATCTCTTCTCTTTTCTGCTCTTTCTTTTTCATCTTCTCGAATCTTTCATCTCCTATATTTTATAATGTTTCATTATAATATTTCTATATTGTTATATACTAGTATTTTTTATTTTTTATTTCATTTTTTATCTTATCTTATTTTGTATATTAAATAGAAAGTTGTTATCCAATTATGATGATTTTTGTTGTTATTTGATAACGCATAAGTTACTAAATACAAAGCTAGGTTGTCATATATACGTGTATGTATGACTCAATAGTTTTTTTTGTAAAAAAATCGAACCAATCCAAACCGCATTGGTTTGGTTCGGTTCGGTTTTATTTTAAAAAGCCAACCGAACCACACATTTTTTCTCTTGCGGTTCGTATGACTTTTTATGTCAAAATCGCTCAAACCACACTGCAAAACCATATGTATACAATTTATGTATATATTAGAGTTGTGGAAATAGTAAGCATATATGTAAGAGAAAATATATTGATGGTTCTTGCGGATGATATCATTAAACTAATACCAAAGATGCAGAACAAAATAGATAATCAAAGAAGATAGGAGTAAAGAAGTTCCCTATTACGGCATATGAAATCTAAAAACTTGCAAATTAAATCATTTTGCCTTTTACGAGACCTTGTACTTGAGAAATTATGTATTATGATAATTTTATTGGGTATAAAAGGAGATGATCCATAAAGGAGCAAGACAAATAAAACTCATTAGCACTGGACGAGTATCATTATATCACCACAGGTCGCCCGAAGGAATGCTAGGCAAGTATCTTGATAGCGCCACACACCGCTCGTGGTATGTCATAAGGCACCCAGATTGGACTTGGGCCACCATAAGTGAGTTCATTATTCACCTGTTTAATGAACATGTGTGGTGACGTGTCCCTGCTCCAATGGCTGGAAGGAGTCAGATAAGGAGGAAATCTATATTCTTAATGATCAAAATAAATATAGTTAATATATACTCCACATTTTAGAGGGAAAAGTGGAAATAATTGCTCCTTGTTTCTAAAGGCCCAGGCTCCGAGAAATCATATATATATATATATATATATATATATATAAGGAATACGGAGATCTCCAATTTCTCTTCCAAAGTCATATACAAAGCTTCTCAGCACTCTATGTGAGCTAACCCTAACCACAATCAAAACAACCCAAACGCCACAAACAACCCTACAAAAATAGGATTACCCTCTTTATACATTTTTCGCAAGTACATTTGTGTTTCTAGTTATTTGCAAATTGAGACATTTTAGAGAGAATTAAAGGGAATTAAGAGAGAGAGAGAGAGAGAGAGAGAGAGAGAGAGAGAGAGAGAGAGAGAGAGAGAGAGAAATTAGTACAATGGAATGAATACAAGTATAATAAGGAGAAGCCTTTTTATATGTTTGGTAAAGACTAAAATTAACTGTCAAGTTATGATAGTTAGCTTGTGTTGCAAGTGCAACACTTTCGAACTGTTACCAACAATCATATTCATAAATTGAATTATATTCTAATAAAACTTTGGATCAAAGTTGGGTTTAGTTACTTTACTCGCTATTTTTAGATTTAATCTCATCTTTACCCCATTTCCTTCTGCATGTCACATCTCAAGCTATGATTGTTTGATTAAAGCATGCAAACATGCGTGTAAATGAAAGAAGCAGACCTACAACTTTTATGTTGGACTCAAAGACCAATTAATGCTCTATTGTGGTATAAACATGTGGATTATTGTAGCGAAAATATTGATTGCGAGTTATTACTACATGATTTAATGAATAATTTTGTAATAAGTGTTTTAGAATCCCTAACACTAATTAGATTTTGTTCCAGATCGAAACCAAAAGTTGTGTGAATTGCGATGATGGACTCCAGATGTGGTGCTACAACCCTCCGGTATGGTGGAATATGGGGATCGATTTGTAAGATTAACACTCTAATGCCCAAATTAGCAGATGAGGAGTAGAATGAAGTATGGAAAATGTGTGTACCTTATATCTTAGGCATGTGGATATATATATATATATATATATATATATATATATATATATATATATATATACATATAAGTCAAGTAGCTATTGTGCTTTTTTTAACATAAGGTGAGCCTTCTTTTGTTGTGTCTTTATTCGAACCAAAACAAATTTAGGTTTATATATTTTAGTATTATAAATAGGATTCATAGTGAACCTCAAATATCTCTTTCTAGCGTTCTAAATATTTTATGAGGAAATGAAGAACAATATTTACAGAATCATTTTTTTTAATTTGCAAGTACAAAAGGTCCCAGTCCATGTTAATCTGGAGAATTACTCATGACAAAATGCCCACTGATGAGCATATGGCTGTTAGAGGATTCCATTTCCATCTGTGTGTTCTCTATGTCGTGAGATCATTGAGACAACTTCGCATATATTCTTTCACTGTAAGTATGTAAATAATATTTGGAATTGGTTGCTGCATAGGCTTCAATTTGCTGGCCGGATAACTTGTATACAGGATTGCTCGACCCTGATTAAGTCTTGGTGGTCTCCGCAGGCGAATGATGTGGCCGTTTCTTGTATTTGCAATGTGTTTTATCAGGTCTGGCGAGCGAGAAATCTTAATCATTTTGAGGACACAATTCTGCATTGGAAAACCTACATTAGCAATATTATTTCAAGGGCCAAATTAGTTGGTAACACAACTTCAAATTGCTCTAACAACAATATGGCTAGTTTTTCCATTCTTAAAGGCTTTGATGTTTCTATTCTACCTAGCAAGCCTGTGAATTTGTTGGAAGTTCTCTGGAGTCCTCCTCCTAAAGGTTTGATTAAGGTGAATGTGGATGGCCTTGATAGAGGTTCGCCTTCGTTGATTGCGTGTGGCGTTATCTTCCGCAATGATGATGCTACTCATGTGGGGAGCTTTTGTGATTTCATGGGGGAAGGTGATGCTGCCTTGGTCGAGTTATGCTATTGTTGCGATTGAGAAAGCAAAATCTTTGGGTTATCAGAATATTTGGATGGAGTCTGATTGTATGCTTGTTGTGAAAGTTTTCTCTGATTCAAACATTGTTCCTTGGAAGATTAGATCTCGTTGGCTTTGTTGTATTATGTATACTCGCACGATCGAGTTTATGATCTCTCATGTCTTTAGAGTAGCCAATTTTTGTGCTGACTTCCTTGCGAACTTAGGATTTTCCATTGGCAGATTCTCTTAGTTTTCTTTTATGCATTCTGTATTAGTTAAGGATTACCTTTTAAAAAAGGAAGGTACCCCTAGGCTTAGACTTTTCTCCTAAGGGGTCTTGGCTTGGTCCCCCCTTATGTATCTTGTTTTCCTCTTTTTCTTTTAATGATATTTTCAGTTTTTTTTAAAAAAAGTACAAAAGGTAAATACCCTTTGTGTGTGAACAAAGATAAATAGGTTTGACACAGAAAATTAGGACATGTTAGTTGGGGGTTAATTTCTAAACTTAGAAAATTAAAACTTCTTAGAGACCTATCTGATTTTAAATACAAATCACGATATCCTTGCGAAGCTTGTCAAAGTGGAAAGATGGTGAAAAATTCTTTGAAACCAGAAAAATTGTTTCATCCTCCATGCCCCTAGAACTTTTCACATTTTCACATTTTCTTATTTGGACCACTTGATATTGTGTCATTAAATAGTAGTAAATATGGATTAGTCACAGTATATGGCTTTAGCAGATGAACTTGAGTAAAATTCTTGAGAAGCAAGATTGAATCTTACTCTATTTGTTGTGTTTTGCGTAAAAAATTAAAAATGAGGAAGGATAAAATGTTTTAAAAATGATAAGCGATCATGGTTGAAAATTTGAAATCAAAACATTTAAAAAAATTTGTGAAACATAGGGTATACTCCATGATATTTCATGTTCTAGAACTTCACAACAATTCTCTTTAAGAGACGACAACAATCATGCTCAATGAACCTAAGATTACAAAACATTTTTGGATACAAGTATTAAATACATCATGGTACATTCCAAATAAGATATAGATTAGACATATCTTCAATAAGACTCCTTATTAATTTCTAAAAGGAAGAACACCTAACACTTCATATTTTCATCAGATTAGATGTACTCGTTTAATTCTAAAGATAAGTGTTTATTTCAAGAAATTTGATGCCAAGACACACAAGCATACCATTTACTATCACAAATGGGTAAAGATCTGTAAAGGCTTACTAGCTTTGACAATTAAAAATATATATCTAAAAAAAAGAGACATGCATTTAATGTCCATTTATTTTCCCCATTAAAATTGAGCCCAAGAGTTCAACTTAGGCTTATGAAAAAAACCATAAATTGGTTAAATAATCACTATTATGTCAAGTAGCACACTACCTATCATAATGGTTACTTGAAACAACCGTTGTGATATTCTTTAATGCATAACATTTAACAATAGTTGTTCTAAACAATCATTATGATATATACACTGAGTTTATTATAAATTATGTGGAATGCTTATTTCTCCAATGCTCAATAAACATATAACCTTTTAACTTGATCTAGAACGTTATAATATGACAAATTAAGTTATATTATAAGAGCAAGTTAAACGTTCAATGGTAAACAAGAATTCTTCAGCTCTTTATCTCCATTTTTCTTTTTAACTGTTAGAATTTGGTTTAATGCTCCTAGATCTTCAACCCCCTTTCCTTCACCTGTAGTTCATTTTGCAATATATTATTTACTTGTAGAGGACATCTTGAGGTTTCCAAAAAGTCCTAAAACTCTTTCATATCATAAAATTTGAGGGAGCTATGCCTTGTCAAAGTTGGGCAATTTTGAAGGAAAAATGTGAAGTAAAAGTGGTTCAAATTGGAGTTTCTTACAAATGGGCCTAACTTTTTAAGCTTTAATATTGCTCCACAAGTTATCTAAGTTATCAAGACCAATTGCCATGAATTAATAAATTTTATTTGATTTTATATGGTTTTTTTATTCATTTAAATAATGATTAAAAGTTATATAAATCAATGAAAAAATCAAATATTTGGCCATGGGCTTTATAACTATCCATTCCAATCAACATTAAATCAATATTGTCAAGCAAATTTCGTGGACAAGTGATTGGTACAAGATTGGTGCAAATTAGGCCAAATTTTAGAAAGTTTTAAAGTGCTTTTCAATCAAGATTCAATCTCTTGATTCAAAGGGATTTGGACCAATATTGTTAACCTAATTCCCTATAATATATATAAGCAATTCGTGCCAGTAGAGGGGAGGATTTTGGACAAGGTTTTGCAGCCATAGGAACCATATGCAAACTAAAAAAACCGTGGAGTGGAGTGAGGTAGCAGCCAAGGATTTTGATCGATTCGAGCCAAACCAAGCATCCAAAACGATTCTCTGGAGTTTTCTGAGTGAATCCCAACCTTCATCATAAACAAAAACGCGTTGAAGAACATCCATACAAGCCACGGTTCTCTCAAATTTTTTTTAGATTCAATTGCATACGTATACACCCTTTTAACATGATTTAACTCTATATTCGTGTTTATAGTGATGTGTTGATACTTTCTGGGCGGTTTAATTGAACGTTAAGTGCAGGTTTGGATCGGTGCCATTGTTAGGGTTCTTGAACTCTAATTTAGAGATTTTCGTTTAAAGCAAAATCAGGCCAAATAACCGGTACCATTATACTCAGGAGGAAATTTCGAATCAATTCACGGCCTAGTTGTTGAATTTATATTGCGTATTATTGATTTTTGAGGATTGGCAGGTATTAGCTACGAGTGAAGCTGTAGTCGAAGGGAAGCGTTTTCGTAGCTAAAAAAAATACTGGTTTCATTACATGAAGAAGATGACCGCGTCGCAGTCAATCATTGGGTTATTTTGAATCCGGTGGGGAGCGCGCGTTTGTCTCTTGGATTCCGTATAATACCTTTGTTTTATATAATATTTAATTCGAGTGTTTAGTTTAATTACAACATAGAAATGTGGTTCATCTGGCAAGAGGCGCTTACTGGTGAAGGTGAGAATTGGGGTTCGAACCCCATACGCGACATGTTATTTTTTGAGAATTTGTATGTTTTAATCTGCTCACAGATCCCATGCAACTAGCCTACACGCTCCTTCCATGCACCCTCGTGTGACAATCATTGGATCTCCATCAAACAGGATCCAACGCTCCACAGCGTAAAGCTCCACCATACACCACGAAGAGTGTACCACACCAGGTTATGCCCAGGTTTTTCTATGTTTTTTTTTAATTTTTTATTTAGTTATTTAGATTAAATGTTAATTAAATTATATTTAATTTAATTAACTTATTTAATTAGGATTAGGATAGCATGATTAAGATAAAGACTATAATTATTTAGGATTTTTCCGATTATTTTCCCGATTATTCGATTTAATTAATTTTAATCGACTTTAACTATAAATCACAAAAACTCTAGATAGGTGATCAAAGTATTAGGGTTTGCCCAATCCCGGTGGCCATTTGGCCAAAGTATTAGGATCTAATTTATTATTCGTTTCGACTGAATTAATCGGTCGCAATGGTTAATGATCCAATTATTTAATTAATATAAATCCAAACAAACTTATTTTGCTAAATGGTTTTAACCATCTTATTGGTTACGATGATTAGCATATTTCCTTTTAAAAATTCGTTATTATTTATAATCGAATCTATCGATTACGAGGGATAACGATGAAATTTAAGTAATTAATTCTATAAAACATATTTATTTGTTATTAGTGATAATCGAACCTATCTATTAGAGTTGGTAACAATACCCTACTAATCTATTAATTATGGTGATCAAACCTATTGATCATTGCGATTAATAGTGAATATTAAAAATCAGGGTTGTACGCCCAATCTTAAAACACTTTTCAAAACCACGAATATCAAACTACGGATTATCATCACTTCGATAAGGCAATTCAAAAAGCCTCCAAAACAATTACATATCAAATTCTAAGGCGTACAACCTTGTCCCGAACTACGTAGACTCTGATCCTCCATAAGGAGGTATGTAGGCACTTGGATAACCAAGGCGAGTCCCCTACCCCAAAATTTCAATTCATTTAAAATCTCACTTTTCGCCCTTCACTTCCTTAGCTATTAACCTCAATAATTTTACTATAAACCTTTACCTTAAAGTGCAAACCTTAGGAAAGGGTTAAGGGTGCCTAACACCTTCCCTTGACCTGATTATAATAATCTTACCCGAATCTCTTAACTGCGTAGGGTTTCCTATTCGCCCTGGAAGAATAGGTGGCAACTCTAAAACCTTTAATTTTTAGGGCAGGTTGCTACACCTGCACGCTACCAACAAAGGAAAACATTCAAACAGAAGGGTGAGAATTCAAATTATTATAGAAAACATAATAATCAGAAATGCAAAATATAAACAAGCATACATTTCACAATCCATCACACTTCATAACATCATGTTTCCACACCCATACAACAAATCAACATGTTTCTCATTAAGCAACCAAGTTCCACTTTGCAAGAGTTCATGTCAATCAACAATTATCCACACAAATACAACACTTACCACTTAATCAATTCCACACAACTCATATTGAAAAATCACACCAAATACAATTCACACCGACATGTGTGACTCAAGTGCGACTCTATGCAATATGCATGTGGATCCATTCGTTATCATTTCTGGTCATGTTGATTGTCATTCTCTACAGACTAGATAACCACCTCAAAGCTCCATACTCGTTAAGCTTTCAAACCCCATACTTGTTAGGTTTGGGACAAGCAAATAACCTTCACGAGATTACCCAATATTGCCACTTTCAAAGGCTCATGCTTGTGTACGTGTGCAACCAATCAAGACTCATGCATTTAAAACAATCACACTATCTCTTAAACTACACAATCACATCTTTACAACTTTGCACAAAATTACACAACATGATATTTCATCCAATCTCAAACACCAAATAGGATTTAGCAATCAATCACATAATTCATGATTATCATAACACTTAATACATTCATGAACATTGATCATAACCAATTCATCCATAACATACAATCATAATTACATGTTATTCTCAATTAACATCATAATTAATTATACAAGTGCCAACCAATCCTATTCTGTCATATAGACAATCATATAAGCTTCAATATGCTTCAAACGACACATTAAAAGGAGTTACGGATCAAAAGATACAACATTTTAAAGTTTGGAAAAGTTCCATACAACAGAGTCCGCTTAGTGACCTTCCAGCGCGCTTATGGAAATAGATTTTCAATAACCCCGATTCAAGCGGTTAAAAACAATAGTGAACCACAAATTAGCTCCGCTTAGCGGGCCACGTCCGCTTAGCGAGCTCACTTAATTTTTCAAAAACAAACAGCATCCGCTTAGCGAGCCAGAGGCCGCTTAGCGAACATGCGATTTTGCAGAAAAATGACAACAAACACAGAACTGCGAAAATCACATTCCACCAACCAAAAACACTTCCAGACATCAATAAACAGCAATTACAGCCAATATTCATCATTCTTTACCAACATTCATCATCAAAATCATGTTTAAACATACAAATCCATAGAAATTAGCATAAACCCTAACTTTTCTATGTTTTCATGAAATTGCAAAGATGAAGAGAATACATACACAAACACATTACCCAATCATATAATCTATAGCAATTTGGATTCTAACCCTTACCCCTAGTCAATCTCCTCTAATCTTCAAGAAATCTCACAAATCCTCTTCTCTCTTCTACTCTATTCTATTCCTCTTTCTATATTATGAGAACTAACCTAATTTCTCTCTTACTATATTTTCTCTCTAATTTGGGCTTAACTAAGTTATTACCCAACATCTTATTTTACTAATTTGGCCCAATAACTTATTATCTCATTAATAGCTCTATTCATCAAATAACATAAATACACATGTATTTAAACATTTGAATAATCAAAATGCCACATAATAATTAAATTAAAACAAATAATTATCAAAACACCAAATAATGCTAATTAAATAAATATCTAATAAAAATAGGATGTTACAATTGAAACCATTCATCATGGATTAATGATTTGTAGCAACCGAGATTTTGTCATGCCACCCCTAGCTATACCTAGCACCCCCCTGTAGTAGTGCTTTGACCATAATACACTTTGTGAATTTTTACGTCTTTTAAAAATTATTGTGTGTTTCCAAAAAATTTTGGAAAATTTTGAGATTTTACCCGACTTTTGGAGAATTTCATGAGTTTTTATCGTATTTTTAGGGAGATCAATGAGTTTTTATCAGATTTTATATCTTTGGGGAATTTCATGAGTTTTATCGGATTTTAGATCAATTTTTTTTATAAAAAAACCACTGTAAAATCATACTTTTCAGGGTTAAATATACGATACCCCCTATAATTTTTTTTTGGATTCTCCCCTGTAATATTTTTTTTAATTCCCCCCGTCCCCAAAGCATACAATTTGAACACTAAACTAAGGGGGGGGGGGGGGGGTTTAGATAAAAAATATATTATAGGACTTGTGCACTTAAGGGGCATCCAATTTTTTTTATAGGGGGTAAACCGAATCTTGCCTATATTGTAGTGGAGTATTATATATTTAAACTTATTTTTTATGTAGGATTTTTCAAATATCAGATGTAAACTCATAGATTTTTTGAAAAAATATCATGATTTTATACCAATTTTTTCAAATACATGGTAAACTACAAAAATACCGAATTTACAAAAGAGCTGGTAATGTTAACTTCATTTTTAGGTCTATAGAATATGAACTACTGACTTTTAAAAAATCCAAAACATATCGGATCTATTAAAAAACCGACAGTGTTAACTTCGTTTTCTTTTAAGCCCCACCCACTATGAACTATTGTATTTTCAAATTTTTGGTAAAAATATACCAGATTTTTAAACATCTAGTAAAAACTCATATCAAATACTTTAAAATGGGATACAAATTTGCTCTGTATCAATAAAAAAATCAGATTTTTTAAATATACTACCAAAATCTTTTAATTTTATTGCTTTTATGAAAGTGAATTATTTGACCAAATATTATTTTGAGACGAAATAAAAAAAGACATTTTGATCAATAAGAAAAATAGAGAAAGTGTCTGAATATAACTGGGATGGCAAGGACAAAATCTCGAGGAATCTTCTTGCCACCCCCAAGTTGAACCTGGCACCCCCACAAGGGGCTGTGATTACGCTTTTGCCCTTTCTAAATGTAACGCTCCGGATTTTTATCCAAGACATGAGTCATAAATTATTAAAAACACTTGTTTAAACAAAATTAATGGTTTTGAAAGTAAACAAACTCGGCGACAATTCAAGTTCATAAGCAGAACATCACCACATTTTTCAATTTATTCAAAGGAAAATAAATAAGTAAAAATATAATGCGATTAATTTATAAGCTACTGAAATTTTTTATTTTGAAAACCCCTTCTTCCCTACGATCGTCTGACATGCAAACATCAATCAATCTTGAAACTCCACATTTGTACCTAAAATGTTGGTTGTAAGAGGTCAATCTTCCACCATCCATATCAAATGAAACAAAACATACAATACGATAATACAAAATAAATCATATAAAACATTATAGCTTAAAAGAAATCAAATTCACAAAAATCTTTATTTTACCAATATCTTTACGTATGAATATGCATGTTCTTAGAACTACATGATCCAAAAATAATCAGCCAACCACTAAGGCACCACACAGAATTTATCCCATATATATGGGGAAAATAACCCGCCACTAAGGCACCACACAAAAATGCATATGTCATGTGTAACACCCCAATTTTAGTAATTAGTTATATATTTTATATTAATTAATTAATTGATTGATTGATTTTTGCGAGTAATTGGTTTTATTTAAATTACTTGATAGGTGTGTTATGTGATTGGTTAGTCGGGTTAAGTATGTCGAAACCGTAGAATTAAAATTAATAATAATGTCATTTTATGGTGGAATTAATTAATTAAATGGAAATTATAGAAAATATTAGAATAATAAATAAATGAGTTTAATTTAGTGGAATGTGAAAGGTAAACGTGGGGGGTGTGCTAGTAAGCCCATTAGTGGTTACTAGAGTTAGTGTTATTTTGTAAGGGTTTGATAAAAAGAGAAAATAGAGTTACTAAGAGAAAATAGGAGAAATGAGGCAAACCTAGAGAAAATGAAAAGAGAGAAAGAGGAGAAGAAAACCTAAGGAGGAAACTCAAAAGTTCATCAAAAATCAAGGTAATGATGAGTTTTTATATGGTTATTGGGATTGTATGATGATGTATGATGGATAGATTCATGTTTAGGATGAAATCCTTAAATTTCCATGGTTTTGTGATTGTTAGGTTATGATGATAATCCTTAATATGTGATGATTAATTGTGTTTGAATTGATTAATCGATTGAAAATTCATTCATATATGTATATCATAAGTGTCACTTATGTTTAGAAACCAATTTTGTTCATTACTGTATCATCAGTATATATGTTAATCGATATATATATATTATATTGTATTGTATTGTTCACTTTTCATTCATATGTAAAATATATATTATATTGTATCGATGAATTCATAAGGGTTAATATATTGTTTAGATGAATTCATATATACTGTAGCTTTGATATATAATAATAATTTGGTACATACTGTAGCGTAGTGGCACTTATGAGTTAATTTGAGAATCAAGATTCAAGTTAATATTTCATAGTATAATTAATAATGATAATATTAATAATGTATTATTATTAGTATAATATTTTTTGGAGTTTTTAGTTAGTTATAAACATTTTAGTTAATTAGCAAAATTAAAATAGTTTCAATTATGTTAGACTCGTCAATAGAGTTGTCAGAGTTACTTTTGAGTTGTTTAGAGTTAAATTTGATAAACAGTGAAATTAAAATTGAAGGTATTTGACTCCTTGGAGTTGTTTTATTATTACTTGAATCAGACCGTTAGCTAATTAAATTCATAAGAGTTATCCTTATATGTAAGAGTTATCTGTAGAATATTTTTTAGCACTTTAGAGTTGTAAGGATTGTTGTAGAATTGTTTAGAGTTCCTTGGAAACTCTGTTGATTTATAATTATAAATATTTTTATAACTTTTACGAGTTAGGAGTATAGAATAAATTAATAGTATACTCTGTTAAAATGTTTTGTACTTATAAAGATGTTGGATTGCAATGATACTTTTGAACTATTTGTAGTGTATTGTGATCATGCTTTGGTACAGGAATACTCAGGGCCGGCCCTGGGCCAGGGCAACCAGGCCCATAGCCCAGGGCCTCCAAAATTTGGGTGGTGGGCTTAGTAATATGATATGTATTTTATATATATTATTTAGTGAAACTTTAGCCAAACGTTGGATTGTTGTCTCAGCGGTTGCTTGCATCCCAATTTTGCCATAAAGTCGTTTGTTCGATTCTTGGCATGTGCAGCAACATTTTTTTTTTTTTATAGAAAATAGCATCTTTTTTCCTACAACAATGTTTTATTTTCCTTTTTAAATATACTAATATTTTATAGTTTAATATTTAAATATTTATTATATGCATATTTTATTTATTATTAAATTTTTGTGATAAAATATATCACATTTTTAAAAGTGGTTTGATCTATTATTATTTTTATATAAAAATATATATTGTTTGATTTTATTCTATTATAATATTAATATTTTAGCAAAATTAATATTAATTTTTATAATTAAATGGATTGTGAATTAAATTATTAAGTTTAAATTATTATATGACCATATTTTAAGGTTAATTTGCTCAATTTTTTTATTAGAGGTCATTTTTTTTATTAGTTCCGGGCCTCTAAAAAGTCGGGACCGACCCTAGAAATATTATGAGTATGAATTGTATGTGAATAATTCATGGGTATGTGGTTGTATGTGCAATTGTATGATAATTCAAGTATGATGAATTATAGTGGATATGCAAGAATGTTAAGATTAGGGAAATGTCTTAATTGCATATGATTGTTATAATTGTACATGCATCATTTGGTCAAGAGGCGATGTTCGCTAGTTCTGTGGGAGTTAGTGACTTGTCCCAAACCTATAGTGGGGTTTGAAAGCTTAGGGAATGAGTTTTTTGTTGTGTTATTGGTCTAGGGTACGGACCCGATTTAAATGTAAAAACCAAATAAAGTAACAGGTGATTGGTACCACATGTATGAGTATTGCATTGAGTCTTGCATTAAGTCACATTGTATTATGTGAAAATATGGGATTGTCTGAATTATGTTGGAATGATGCATTGTGAAAATGTGAATTGTTGAAAATAATATTATGATTGAGTGATGCTATATATGTGAAATATATGAAGTGTGGTGAATTCCTATTGTGTATGTAAGTTATTAAGTACATATTATTACATAATTTCTATAATGATGTGAATTCTCACCCTTCTATTGAAATGATATTTTATAACGGTATCGCTCAGGTACCGAATATTAGAGTTGGTACTAGTGTGCTTGGAGTTGGATAAGCTACTTTATTTATTTATTTATTTATAACATTTTAGGTTTTAAATCGTGCTCTGGTCATGTAACACTGGAGAACGTGAAGGATAAATGTGGGGGTATGCTAGTAAGCCCATTAGTGGTTACTAGAGTTAGTGTTATTTTGTATGGATTTTTAAAAAGGAGAAAATAAAGTTAGTAAGAGAAAAGAGGAGAAAAGAGACAAACCTAGATAAAAGGAAAAGGGAGAAAGAGGATAAGAAAACTTAGAGAGAAAACTTAAAAGTTCATCAAGAAATCAAGGTAAGGGTAAGTTTTTACATGATTATTGAGATTGTATGATGATGTGTGATGGGTAGATTCATGTTTAGGATGAAATCCATAAATTTCTATGGTTTTGTGATTGTTAGGTTTTGATGATAATCTTTAATATATATGGTGATTAATTGTATTTGGATTGATGAATTGGGTGAAAATTCATTCGTTTATGTATACAATAAGTGGCACTTATATTTAGAAACCAAATTTTGTTCATTACTTTATCATCACTATAAATTTTAATCGATACTGTATCTAAAATTCATTCAAACGATATTATTTATATATATATATATATATATATATATATATATATATATATATATATATATATATATATATATATATATATATATATATATATGTCATGTAACTACTTTCATCATATTTATATGTTATATTGTATTGTCCAATTTTCATTCATATATATTGTATTGTCCAATTTTCATTCATATATATAATATATATATATATATATATATATATATATATATATATATATTATATTGTATTCATCATATTTATATGTTATATTGTATTGTCCAATTTTCATTCATATATATAATATATATATATTATATTGTATTCATCATATTTATATGTTATATTGTATTGTCCAATTTTCATTCATATATATAATATATATATATTATATTGTATCGATGAATTCATATATACTGTAGATTTAATTGATTATGTATGCTATTCATACACCCATATTGTACACCTACAACCAATTTACTATTCACAAATACCGTTAACAATGACATGAATAGTAACGTGAACAATGATCGTAAATAGTAATATGAACTGTGCATGAATAGTGGTAACACAAAATTGGTTAATTGAGTGTAAAAAGTTAGTTAATATAGTTTATTGTTTGATTAGTAACGGCCCAGATATTAAAAATAATTTTTTAGTAGTAAAATAAAGTTGGTTAATGATGTATAAAAAGTTAGTTA
This sequence comes from Vicia villosa, assembly GCF_029867415.1. Lineage (NCBI taxonomy): Eukaryota > Viridiplantae > Streptophyta > Magnoliopsida > Fabales > Fabaceae > Vicia > Vicia villosa. The sequence goes on along the minus strand of NC_081181.1, from coordinate 21,090,256 downwards.
ATAAAGGGGTGGAGTTAGTTAATAAACGCCCAGATATTAAAAATAATTTAGTAGTAAAACAAACTTGGTTAATGAAGTGTAAAATATTGGTTAATGTAGTCATGAAGTTGGTTAATAAGCACTCAGATATTAAAAAGAAAATTTAGTAGTAAAATAAAATTGGTTAATAAAGTGTAGAATGTTTGTTAATGAAATGATGAAGTTAACTAATCACATTGTTTTTATCCCAGCCTTCTTTAATCCAAAAAAAAATATTAAAAAATAATAATATGGTGTAACGTATGTTTTGAGTGTAAGAATAACATTTTTCTTGATAGATATAATAATTTGGTACATACTATAGCGCAGCAGCCTTAAGAGTTAAATTGAGAATCAAGCTTCAAGTTAATATTTCATACTATAATCAATAATAATAATATTAATAATCATATTAACGATTTAATATTATTAGTATAATATTTTTAGGAGTTTTGAGATATTAATAAATATTTGGGTTAATTTGCTAAATTAAATTATTTTCAATTCTATTAGAGTTGTCAATAGGATTGTCAGCGTTACTTTTGAGTTGTTTAGAGTTAAATATGATGAACGGTGGAATTAAAATTGAAGGTATTTGACTCCTTTAGAGTTGTTTCATTAGAGTATTTTTGAGCACTTTAGAGTTGTAGGGATTGTTGTAGAATTGTTTAGAATTCCTGGGAAAATTTGTTGAGTTATAATTATAAATATTTTTATAACTTTTACGAGTTAGGAGTATAGAATAAATTAATAAAAATACTTTGTTGAGATGTTTTAAACTTATAAAAAATTTTGATTGCAATGATACTTGTGGACTACTTGTTGTGTATTATGATAATGCTTTGGTGCACGAATACTATGAATATGAATGGTATGTGAATAATTCATGAGTATGTGGTTGTATGTGCAATTGTGTGATAATTCAAGTGTGATGAATTATAGTGGATATACATAAATGTTAATATTAGGGAACGGTGTTAATTGCATATGATTATTGTAATTGCACATGCATCTTTTAGTCAAGAGACGATGTTCGTTAGTTCCGTGGGAGCTAGAGAGTTGTCCCAAACCTAGAGTGGGGTTTGAAAGCTTAGGGAGGGCTTTTTGTTTTTTATTGGTCTAAGGAAAGGACCCAGTTTAAATGTAACAATTTAAAATAAAGTAACAGGTGTTTGGTACCACATGCATGAGTATTGCATTGAGTCTTGCATTAAGTCACATTGTGTTATGTGAAAATATGGGACTGTGTGAATTATATGGAAATGATGCATTTTGTGAAAATGTGAATTGTGAGTGTATTCTTGAAAATAGTATTATGATTTAGTAATGTTATATATTTTAAATATATGAAGTATGGTGAATTCCTATTGTGTATTTATGTTATTCATTATATATTATTATATAATTTCTATAATGATGTAAATTCTCACTCTTCTCTTGGAATGATGTTTTATAACGGCATCGCTCAGGTACCGAGAATAGAGATGTTACAAGTGTGCTTGGATCAGGAGAAGCTACTTTATTTATTTTTTGCATTTTAGGTTTTAAGTCGTGTTCTAGTCATGTAACACTGGGGAACATTTTGATTTATTTTTTTCTAAAGGATACTTGTATTCCTTATTCTGTTTTATTAATCCTAATAAGGTTATGTGATGTTTGGTTTTTATGCCTAAGATTTTTAATAAAGTGAAGTTATTATAAGACAATAATGTGTTTTGTCCGAATAAATGTGATTCCGCTGCGAAAGTGCATATATTGAGATTGTGAAAAACATGATTGTTATATAAGTGTTAATGAGCATGACAGGTGTTTTTGGTTTTTGAATTATGTGTGACACTCTTAAATGGATATGCATGATATATTACTCTGATTTATGTTATGTTTTCGGCGGGGTTTAGAAGGGTAGTACATTAGTGGTATCAGAGCATAGTCAGTCATTTGACCAAGTTGTTAATGTATTTATTCCCTATTGTATTTGATATGTGTATGAGGCACTATCAGTACTTGTTGTTCTAACGAGAAATTTTTGTTCAAATTCTCAGTAGACTGGTTTATGTATGCTTAACAAGTGGAAGATTCGGTGAAGGATGGCACTATGATGTTTATGTTGTTGGTAACTTTCAATGCTAATGGGAAGATATCAATTGGTGATTTAGAAATTGTTCGTGATTTTCTAGAGGTATTTCCTGAAGATATAAGTGATTTACCGCCATAACGTGAGATAGAATTTGCGATTGATTTGATTCTTAGAACTAGTCTGGTGTTGATGGCTCCATAACGCATGTCGACATCAGAATTGAAAGAGTTGATGAATAAACTTGAAGATTTTCTTGAGAAGAAATTCATTCATCCGAGTGTGTCACCATGGGGTGCACCAATTTTGTTGGTTAAGAAGAAAGAAGGTTCTATGAGACTTTGTGTGGATTATAGACAACTGAATAAGGTTACTATCAAGAATAAGTATCCATTTTTGAGGACTGGTAACTTCATGAATTAGTTGGTTGGTGCAAATGTGTTTAGTAAGATAGATTTGAGGTCAGGGTATCATCAGATTCATGTGAAGGCTGAAGATATTCAGAAGACTGCTTTTAATATAAGGTATGGTCATTATGAGTATTCAATAATGTCGTTCGATATGACTAATGCGCCAGGTGTATTCATGGAGTATATGAACAGGATTTTCCATCTGTATTTGGACAAATTTGTGGTTGTTTTCATCGATGATATTTTGATCTATTCAAAGAGTAAAGAAGATCTTGCTGAGCATTTGAAGATTGTGTTAACAATGTTGAGGGAGAAGCAGTTGTATGCTAAGTTTTCTAAGTGTGAGTTTTGCTTGAAGGAAGTGATTTCCTTGGTCATGTGATTTCGAGCGGAGGTATTGCTATTGATCTGTCGAAGATTGAAGCTGTATCTCATTGGGAAGTTCCGAAATGTGTTTCTGAGATTAAAAGTTTTCTTGGTTTAGTAGGTTATTATTAGAAATTTATTGAAGGATTTTCCAAATTAGCTTTGTCATTGACGTAGTTAACTAGGAAATGTCAGGCTTTTATTTGGGATGCAAAATGTGAAGGGATTTTTCAAGAGCTTAAGAGAAAGTTGACGACAACTCCTGTTTTGATTTTGCCTAATAAGCCAGAATCGTTTGTTGTGTATTGTGATGCTTCGTTATTGGGATAGGGAGGCGTGTTGATGCATGATTAGCAAGTTATGGCTTATGCCTCAAGACAACTAAAAGTGCATGATAGTAATTATCCTACGCATGACTTAGAGTTGGCTGCTGTTGTGTTTGTATTGAACTTTGGAGGCATTATTTGTTTGGATCGAGATTCAAAATTTTTAGTGATCATAAGAGTTTGAATTATCTCATTGATAAGAGAGATTTGAATATGAGGCAGAGAAGGTGGTTAGAATTTTTGAAAGATTATGATTTTGATTTGAATTACCATCCGGGTAAAAAAATGTGGTTGTTGATGCATTGAGTATGAAATCTTTGCATATGTCGATGTTAATGGTAAAAGAATTAGAAATGATTGAACAATTTCGAGATATGAGTTTAATTTGTGAAAGGACTTCTTCAAGAGGTAAGTTTGGTATGTTGAAGCTTACTAGTGGTATTCTTGTTGAGATTCGAGAAGGTTAGAAATCTAATGTGAGTTTGATGGAGAAATCAACAAAACCATAACTGAACTAGGGTTTGATAAGAAATCAACAAAACCAAAAGTTTCTAAATTAGGGTTTTCATAGGAAAAAGTCAACTGAACTTTGACCAACCATAACTCCTACATGGAACATCAGAAATTTTCCATCCAAAGCTCATTTTGAAGGAAATTGAATTCCCTACAATTTTGTATCTCACAAGCCAAGTCTAAAAATGCTTCATCTGAGAGATATGGATCAAAATATTATAGGTCCTTTTTGAAAGTCAACCAAAAGCAGTTTTTTGTCAAAGCCAATATCATCAAGATAACATCCTCAAATGGAAAAAAGCTTCCAAAGTAGCTTGTAGAGGACATCTTGAGGTTTCCAAAAAGTCATAGAACTCCTTCATATCTTAAAAATTGAGGGAGATATGCCTTGTCAAAGTTGGACAATTTTAAAGGGAAAAATGTGAAATAAAAGGCCTCAAAATGGATTTTTTTTGCAAAGAGGCCCATGACTTTAAGATCCAATCTTGCAAAACAAATTATCTAGAAGCTCCAATATGAAAGCCACGAAAATATGATGGATATTTGATTTTATTTGAATTTTTATTCATTAAAATCATGGATTTAATCAATATTTGGAAGAAAAATTGAAAAGATTTGATTTTCTTTTAACTTCAATCATAATCAATCATGAAAATATCCAATATTCAATATCAAATTCGTGCTAAAGAGAGTGGATTGAGAAAGATTGAAATTGATCTAAATTAGAAACATTCATGAATCAAATTTTCTCAAATTTGCAAATCAATGATTGGATTGGATTTTGTCCAAATTAGTTGACCTAAACCCTTCCAATATATATACACAACATTCACAGACCTCAGGGACGGATTTTGGAGAACCACAAGAACCTTAACAGAGCTTGTAAAATTCAAGAAAATTCCAAAACTGAATTTCTAATTGCAGGCCAATTCAAGGGGAATTAAGCACTCAAATACCTTCATTGATCTTCCCCGAAGCCGTCTCAATCCTTTCCAGGTCTTGAATCATCAAGAACACGTGCTCAGAACTCAAGGTGTAAAAGACCAGGCTTTTTATAGCGTGGGAGCAAAAAGCGCTATAAAAGGGGTAGTTGCAGAATTCTGGAGGAAGAAGATGACGTCGTGTCATCCTCCCATTGGCCCAAAAGCGCGCGTTTGGAATTTCAAATGCCACTGGATCCTGTGTGTTATGATTCACACCAATGCCATACTCCTTCACCATCAGAGCCATCAGATCTCTGGCTCCTTCAATCCAACGCACACAGCCTGTCGGTCCACCATGCTCCTTCACCAGCTTGCCACACTGAATCAATCTCGCTAAGTCCCAAATTTTTTTATTTTTTATTGTATAATTTAGTTTTGTTTATTTATGTTATTTTGTTTTTTTTACTTTATTTGTTTAATTCAATAAACTTTCTTTTAATTAAAACTTCTTTTAAATTTCTTTTTTTTATAAAATCATTTATTTTTAATAACTTTTATTTCATAATTAATTAATTAATTTAATTTAATTGTTAATAAAAATTTTTTTATTAATTTAATTTAGTTGTTTAATTTTTTTAATTAGGTTAATATTTTTATTAATTGATTAAAATACATATTAGGATTAGACAATTTAATCGAAAATTTATTTTTGCCGATTTAATTAATTAGGTTGAAAACCAATAATTAATTAATTTGTTTTTATTTTATTAACCATAGTTAACTTGTACCCTAATCAGGGTTGGCGAGGTTTGTCGTTAGATCATTCATACACTAAAAATTCCCTTTCTTTGTGCAAATTTTCAGGGTTACCCCAGGATCCTTCAGACACGCGCCATACCAATCGAAAAGCTAAGTTCTAATTCTTTTCTTATTTAAATATCATTTTACTATTATTTTTGCCTTATGACCCAAAATAGGGTTTACTTTAAATAGTCAATGAATTACTCCTACACTCACCCCTTTTATTTTTCTTCATTGATTTTCAGGGTTAACCAACCGATTAAAGCTCAAACCTTCGGTAACCCTAAACTCGTTCTTATTTAATATTATTACTTGTGTTAAACCTATTGCTTTATTGGGTCATATTATTGCTTCTTCCCCTTCCCCATGGCTGATATTTTGTAATTGCTCCTGGTTTGTATTGTTTGGCCTTAAAGGCACTTAAACTGTTATGCATTATATTATAACTGCGTGGTTAGTAATTCTAGGGAGTGCAACCTCGTACTGAATTTAGAATAACTAATTTATAAGATAATTATCTGAATTGAATCACGTGATTGTGCACCCACACACCTTTTATAGTAACCCCTTTTGTTGCCTGTTGCCTTGTTGCCTTTTCAGCGCAAAATAGTCAAGTCCCTCGGATACGAGGACGCCTCAGCAAATATTGCCCTCAGTTCATTCTCATCACAAAAGATCATAAGTGTAACACCCCAATTCTACCCAAAGCATTTAGGCAAGAAAATATCAGAGTATTTAAAATTTCATACAACACAATTAGGATGTTACACTAAGTAACCAAACAAACACCTAGAAAATAAACGGAGATCAACGATGCCAAAAGCATACACACCTGCCAATAAAATGATACATAACACACGGAAGATATGAACATATATATATACATATATCTCTCACTCTCAAAGAGCAGTTTTCCAAAATAAAGTGTTTACAATATACAATGACACGTTATCACATATACATGTTCAAAAGAGTCATATATAAATAAATAACAACAGACTCCCGACTCCCCGGTGTTACGTATCAGAGCGACCGACAAGACCAACTGGAGAACTACCTCTTCCAAAAGACTCCCAAAGCGGCTAATCTGCAGGATGCCACTCAAGCATCAAATCAGCAGAAGGGTGAGAATATAATTCATAATGAAAGCATGACAATTATAGTAATGCCAACAAGTATCATCAAGAATCATACAACAAAGTAATCCACTCATTCAACCACAATCAATATATAAGTAATGTGACACATGAATGCTAACATAAATTATACAGACAGACAATGATGAATGAGACTCGACTATGCATATGCATGTGGTACCAAATCCGGAGTAAAACTCCCCTTGTCATTATGACAAATACACCTTTGCCGAGCATTATGCTGGGACTTCTTTCCCTCAGGAAAATACACCTTTGTCGAGCATCAAGCTACGACTAAACGTCATCGAGCATTTAGCCCTCACTGATGACCTCTTGCCACTCGGGCAAATACACCTTTTTACCGAGCATTAAGCCCCCACTGGTAATAATTGCCAATTCAGGCCACCTGCTAATAGCATTCCGCCATTAACGTAATGAAATGTTATGCTGTGCAAATATATGACTCTATTACACGACAACAACATCATCAACAATATAACACGGTCACGTACCCACGTTACACCGTTTATATTCTATCCAAAAGGATACATCACCAATTAATAACATCGTTATCAATCACATCACACCATAGTTACCACACAGGCATTAATAAGCACACATCACACATTCACCGTTCAAACATACTGGCCACATCGGCATAGATGAACGTATAACACACATATACACATCAAATTATTATTGGCCATCGGCCCACAACTTCATCAATACATCATCAACAAGTTGTAATAACAACAATTCAACAATGATAATACATCATTCTCATAACAACAATTACTTGCCATAAGGCCACACATCATGTTAATAACAAACAACCAAACATCGTCACATATCAAGAATGAACATTCATTAATACATAACACATATGAACATGATCTCATGTTATCGACAACTAATCACATACGATTATTTACCAATCATATCGCGCATATAAACAATTATGTGTTTTCATCAACAACACCTCATAACTAACTAATAACAAGCTAACCAAGCCTATACTATCATATAGAACATCCAACTAGCTTCCTAACACTTCGAACGGCGTACGAAACGGAGCTACGGATCAAAAGTTACAAGGTTTCAAAGTTTGGATAATTGAACATACTACACAACTCATCACTTGATCCTAATAAAAATAATGGGATACTACATCCTATGAATCATTTAATTAGATAATAATATAGTTCATTGCGTTAGCTTTCCAACGCTTCGAACGGCGACAAAATCGGAGTTACGGTTCAAGAGTTACGAAGTTTCAAAGTTTTGGAAAAACAGAAAAAGCTGTCATCCGCTTCAGCTCCGCTCAGCGGACCTTCGCAGAGAATTTTCTGCAACAGAACCTCCGCTCAGCGGACCCACCTCCGCTCAGCGGACCTGCGTAAACCCAGAAAAAACCAGAACGCACCAGAACGGTTCCAGGCCCCCTATACCCACCAAAACCACTCCAAAACATCATTACAACACCAATACAACACATACAAACCATAGAAACAACCTATTATCACACTTTTCATGGTTAATTCATCACTCTAACTCAAAACCTAACTTTATCTCCAAACTCAAACAAGCCATGGTAATGGAAAACAAACATGATCAATGAAGGTATCTATCATCACACTACACATACACACCACAAAATCATGTTTATAACTTCTAAACTCACAAAACTCACAATCCACCATTTTTGTCCAAACATAGAAAAGAACAAGGACAAGAACAAGAACAAGACTATAAGAATCATACCTCCAAGATAAATTAGATTCACCCCCTTACCTTGCTATAGCAACGATCGGAACTCGATTCGGTTGAGAATCCTCCATTTTCTCTTGTTTTCCCCTTTGCTCTCCTTCTTCTTCTCTTCTCTTTCTTTCTCTTCTTTTTCTTTCCATTCTCTTTCCTTTCTCACAAATATCTCCTTCTTATAAGGAAAATATCTATCCCGCGGAAATGACCAAAATGCCCCTACGCTCAAATATCGTTCAAACGCCCCAAAACGCGGAATATTACCTTAATAATATTTCCGGTACCAAAAATATGAAAACCTTCAATTAAATATTAGTCCGCCATCCCGAACTAATACCGACTGAAACAACTCCAAAAACGGTACAATTCCAATAAACGTCACAAACGTCCAAATCAAGTATATACTTATTTTCCGGGCGTTACAACTCTCCCCCACTTAGAAGATTTCCGTCCTCGGAAATATCCCAAACACAAACAAACTTGGATACGCCCTTGCCTCCGACTAACCAACTATCAAGCCACGAAAGCAACGACACAATCAGCGCCAAACAACGAATTACTCTAGCTAAAAGCAAAACAACCAAAACACAACAACGACAACGAGATGCAATGCCCATACAATGCACTCATCGACTAACACCAAAACACAAGAAATAACCAAGACACAGACAACAACCCGGTCGCACAACATCCAAACAACCATGCCAAGACATAGCAGTCAAACATGTAACCAAAGCATCTGGTGGTCTTATCATTCCTACCTGTGGACCTCCGATTTTTAATTCCGGGCCATACCTCTGTTCTGTAGAGATACGTGAACTGACTCTTTTTTATCGCTTAATGCTTTCGCATTTTTGAAAATTCACAGAGTCGCCACCGACCTTTTATTTTATCCAATTAAGGAAAGGTTTATAAACGAAACAGAAAAAAGACCTTTAAGAAATTCTGGGTAAGGGGGTAGGTTATACAAAGGGAAGGTGTTAGCACCCTTTGTATCCATGGTTATCCATGGGCTCTTAAGTTTGCTTAGCTCACTTGTTTTTCGATCACTTTTCAATTGCTCTGAAATTGCTCATATGTGGTTTCAAATACTTTTGTAAATTGAATTTTGTAATGATCCGTGTGTGGATGTATACAAAATGCTTGTTTATCTTTCGAAAGATGTTTTGAAAAGAACGTTAACTTTGTAATAATCCGTGTTTGGATGTATACAAAGTATTGTCTTTTTTTGGAAAGTTCTGTTTTGAAAAACAACAATGTATGAGAATTTTGTTTGTTTTGATTTGAGCAAGCAAACTAGGAGGTCTACCTTGAGTTGTAAGGTCTTTATCCTATTTCCTTTAAAAATCTATCCTTTCACCGGATATAAACGCAAGGTTCGATTTTGTACTTAAAATAGTGGAATTTTGACTTTGATTTTGAAAAGTATGAGAAGGGATTACCTTAAAAGGTGCAAGTGTGATTGTGTTTGGATTCAGATATTTTATCTTTGAAGTTAGTGATCTAACGGTTCAATTTTATCTTTGACATACACGCAGTTTATATTTTGCTGGAAATTAAAATGCGGAAATGTAAAGTGCGGAAAGTAAATCTACGCTATTACATCGATTGTGCAGGAAATGTAAACTAGCCTATTTACATGAATTTGACATCCTATACATTTATCTAGGAATTTAAATTGCAAGAAAAATAAAAGGCATGTTTTTGGATTTTTTTATGATTGATTTTAATTATAATTAATGCATGATTAATTAAATTAAAATGAAGAAAAAAGATGAAAATAGATTTAAACCTAGAAATTAAGTTTAAAATATGTACAAAATATTTGTCAATTAATTTTAAAACAAAACTAATTTTTTTGGAATTTTTGGAATTGATTTGAAATTGACTTAAGCTAATTAAAAACATAATTATACAAATAATTATACAAATAATTAAAACTTAAAGAGAAAATTATTCAAAATATGTACAAAATTAGTTTATAATATATAAACAATATTTAACATAAAGAACAATTGTTTTTATGATTTTTTGATTGGTTAGAATAATTAAAAGCAAATATATAAATATATACTAATTAATTATGCAAAATATTAAAATTTTGAAGAAAAATAAAATATTTTTATTTCAGAAAATAATATATTATTTTATAAGTCTGAAAATATTTTTTGTGTATTTTTTGGATTTTTAAAACTATTTTTAATTAATTTGACAAAGAAATTAAAATAAAATAGAAAATAAAAGGATACTGATCATGTGTGGTTGGATTGAGGGTCCATGATAAGGATTGTTTGATCTGGCGCGTTGGATGATTCATCAAATGAGATCAGATGGTCCAGAATTTGAGGCACGTGGTGATCAGTACACCTGCAAAGCACAGAATTAGAGGAAATTTTAAAAAGTACGCGCGCTGGCTGTCCAATGAGGTGGGGACACCTCATCATCTTCAACCTCTCGCTGGGGCCTTTTACAGCGCTTTTATGAAAGAGCGCTGTAATTGATGAGCTTCATACCTGCAAAATAACGAATAGGGGTAAACGTGCAAAGAAATTTGGCGCGATGGTACCATTGGATTCGTATTGTTCCACTGAATGTAACCCTGCCCTTAATTTGTTTTAATTTTGGCCCTAATGAAGAACCCTAATTTTGAGCTAAGAAAACCCTAAAATGGTATATGCTACAAACAGCCATTAAAATCCAATTGAAGCTCTAGAAACGACCAGAGCTTCAAACCAAACACAATTATGCATCTACATATTGTTAAATATGCGTGTGTTATGAGATATAAGTTGGTTTTAGTTTGAACAAACCGTGGCCTATATAGCTCGATTCAATGAGGTTTAAGACTTGGAAATGATTGGAATTGTTTCAGTGAAGCTCAGAGATGCTGTTTGAGTGCTTAGTTTGTATTGAAATGGACTGAAATTAAAAACTCGAATTTGAATTTTCTTTGAATTTTTTTCAAGTGGTTACAAGTGTATAAGAGCAAGGCTTTGTTTCTGATTCGTGTCTCTTCTTGTTACTGAAGCATGCTAGCCTATTTATAAGCATTGAGTGCTTAGAATTGAAGCTAAGAAGCATCTTAGTTGCCTTTGTGGAATTCTTGCATTTTTTATATTAAAAAGCTTTGAATTATTGACCAAGCCTTCTTGCCTTCAATGCACCTGCCTTGCTCTTCAATTCTCTGCAGAAAGATGAAGATTCCTTGGGTGAGTCATGCTTGGAAGTTAAGCTACCATTTATCCATCCATTTTCCTTTTAATTTTAATCTTAAAATAAGATAAAATCAAGCAAAAAATGAATAAAAATGGTGTGGGCTTAGTCTTGGTCGTGGGAGGCCCATAATATCATGGAAATGATGTTTGAATGCTGAAAACTTGGCCCCATTTGGAAAAAATACATTTTGAGCAATGTTGGTTTCATGCATTTTCCCAAAATTTAGCCAACTTCAATAAGGTGTAAATCCCTCAATTTTTGTCATATGAAGGAGATCTTGCACTTTTTGGAAACCTCAAAGAGTCCTCTAACCAATGCCTTTGGTCTCATGTCAAAATGATTTTTGAAGCTCCTTGTGTGTCCTTTTGAAAAAAGTGTCTTTTTGTTGACTTTGAAAATGACCTGTAATGTCTTTGATCATATTTTTCAAATGGTGAATCCAATGACCATGGGATCAATGGCATTTGAAAGATAATTGAATTTCCTTCAAAACAAGCTTTGGTTTGAATTTTTTGGATGAAGGATGAGAGAGTTATGATCAGTCAAAGTTGAGTTGACTTTTCAGGCAAAAACCCTAATTTTGAATCTTAGGGTTTTGGTGATTTTTGATCTTTCCTTGATGAATTATGATCATCCAATGATCAAATGATGAATCCTTTGACAAAATATGGACTTTGACAAAAAAATTCATTTTTGACTGTCTGTTGACTTTTTTGGTCAAACGGGTCGTCTGTTGACTGTTTGAGCTGATGACGGTGCGTCTGAGTGAATTGAAGTTTGAAAATTTGTATGATGGTACTTTGAGATATATGGATGTGTATGAAATCCATTTGAGCTCTCAAAAACTTGTTGCTCCTGTAAAAACAAGAAAAACCCTGATTAGGGACTGTTTGTGTAGGAGACAGTTAAGCGTACCTGATTTTTGTGCAGTGTTGAGTCTCTGCTAATCGCGTGATATTCAGAAGACTTCTAGAACAAAAATCTTGGAATTTTGAATTGTGAAAGATTGATTTGATTGATGGTACAAAACACTGAGAATTGTACTGCCAGCAGTTTGGCTGTCGACTGACTGTTCAGGTATTGACGTAGCAGTTAGAGTGAAAAATCAACAGTCAAAGTTAATTTTCTTTTTTTTTTTGTTGTTTTTGTTTTTGTTTTATGTGAAAAATGAAAGTTATTTACATGACTTGTTAGAAACACAGACATAATAAATAACTAATATTTACTGTTACCAGTACAGTCTGAGTTTCCTGATTCTGCGCCTGCAAAAGATTTAACTCTGTACCAATTGTGTCAGTACTATTTATTTGTAAATAAATAAATAGCATGTGTGAAGTAATAAACAGTATTTGGCGTTTGCGTAAGAATAAATTCAACTGCAAGCCAAATTACTGTATAAGAAAAAATTTCTAAAAACTAAGCATTTCATATATCAGGATCTTTGTTGAAATAAAAATCCATGATTATATGAGACTTTTAATTTTCAGATTGGAGTTTTCTTGAAAAAAGATGCGGGCAAATTTTGGGGTATAACAGTTGCCCCTATTCAATCTTCTTAAACCTGAAGAGATTGTCTGAAATCTGAAGGTAGAAGATGATTGAATATTTAGATGCCCTGAAAATTTGCACTTACCTTGATCAGAAGAGATGTTGGAAGTTGCATTTGAATGTCGTCTGCGAAATGTTGTTGGCAGATTGGAACATTACCTGAGATGGGCTTTCAGATGCCACCTGGTAAATGGGTTGAGGGTTTGTTCATCAGAATGAATCCATTGATTATATCTTGATGAAGGATTTGAAAGTCTTTGTGTTGACTGTTTCGGAACCGTCCAAGGTTACCGCTTTAAGTCTTGGAGGATGATTGCTACGGAACTTGTCCAAAGTTTTTAGATTTAGATTTTGGAAGTTGATCATTGTGGAACCGTCTGAGGTATCACTTTAGATCTGCAATGTTAAATCGTTCTGGAACCGTCTGAGGTATCGCTTTAGATCTGCAATGTTAGATCGTTTTGGAACCGTCTGAGGTATCGCTTTAGATCTGTGATGCTAGATCGTTTTGGAACCGTCTGAGGTATCGCTTTAGATCTGTGATGCTAGATCGTTTTGGAACCGTCTGAGGTATCGCTTTAGATCTGTGATGCTAGATCGTTTTGGAACCGTCTGAGGTATCGACTTTAGATCTGTGATGCTAGATCGTTCTGGAACCGTCTGAGGTATCAACTTAGATCTGCAATGTTTGTTTTTGAGTTGGTAAGTGATCCGAATGAATCTTCGGCTTGATTATATCTGAGAGAACTGTTCATGGAATTCAGGTGAACACTGCATGTGATTGAGAACATCTTTGTTGAAGATATCCGTCTACCTGAAAAATCAAGTTAGTGATATGCAATGTTTATGATGTATGTAAATGTGAGATATTCCCGGAGAAATATGCATGTGATGTTGTGTATGAATATGCGCATGAATATGCGCATGATGCATGATGTATGATGCATGATGTATGAATATGATGTATGAATGTGAATATGTGATGTATGAATGTGAATATGTGATGTATGAATATGAGATGTCGAGCTTCTATTTGGGAAAATAAATTTCCGCCAGTCATCTGGATATGACTATATTGTGATCGTTGATGATCTTTTGTCTTGTTTGAGTACCCTTGGCCAGGGAAATTCCTTGAGAACCCTGGTACTTTGTTGAAGGATCTTTGAATATCACTTGGGAATGAAAGGTAGCTGGAAGTTCTGATGCCCTTTCAAATGGGAATGAGGAAGATGCATAATCCTCTGATGCACTATCTGACCAAGTCCGGGTGCGGGGACCACACCTTCTGAAGATAGTAATCTGGAACAACCCTGCTGGGGGATAAGGCTTCTTTTGAAGAGAAAATCTTTTTGAGGAATTTGCTGAGAAATGCGTTTCTCTTGGGGATTTTCTTCTGATGGGATGATGTCCAGATAATTAGGACATTTCCTGAATGCTATTCCTGTTTTTCCTGGTAAACATCAATCATATTCAAATGCACATGTTCATTCAAAATTATCATTGGGACGCTTACGTATTTAAACAGAAAAAGTGAAAATGGTGATTTTTGAGCCTAAGCTGCATTGATTTTTGAAAAAGAGCCATGATAGGCTGGTTAGCACAGGGAGACAACAATCCTAGAAGTAGGAAATTGTCAGAAAGTTTTGGAAAATATTTATAAAGATAAATAGCTATGTGAAAACGATCCAGTCAAGTTTCAACTCTGCTATTGCCAATCTGTCCTCGAGCATCTCATCCCTCACTTGTTGGAAGAAAGTGATTGGACTGATCGGTGTCTTTGAGGTGTTGAATCTTGATGGGGAGTAGGCAGCTGAACGGAACACAGTTGTATGCTTCATTCCCTAACTTTTGCCTAGGCCGCCCTTTCAGGTTTTCAGCCTACCGGGATAGTATTTGTTTAGTCTCTAATTTTTGCCTAGACCGCCCTTTCGGGTTTTCAATCCACCGAGACGCTCATTTTTTTGCCTAAGTTGCCCTTTCAGGTTTTCAACTTAGCGAGCTGTTTTTTTCTTTTTAAGAGAAGTATTTTTTGACCATGTCAGCATTCACAGGGTGTGGGAAATCCTCGCCATCCATGGTGGTAAGCAACATGGCGCCGCCGGAGAATATTTTCTTGATTATGAATGGTCCCTCGTAGGTGGGAGTCCATTTGCCTCTGGGATCACCTTGTGGTAAGATGATGCGTTTGACAACCAAGCCACCAGTTTGGTATGCTTGACTTTTGACTTTTTTGTTGAAGGCTTTGATCATACGCTTTTGGTATAGCTGACCATGACAAATAGCGGCGAGCCTTTTCTCATCAATCAAGTTTATCTGGTCCAACCGTGTTTGAATCCAATCGTCTTCGTCTAGATTGGCTTCTTTCATAATCCTTAGGGAAGGAATCTGAATTTCAATTGGAAGAACTGCCTCCATACCATAGACTAAGGAGAATGGAGTTGCCCCTGTTGAAGTACGCGCAGATGTGCGATAACCATGAAGAGCAAAAGGCAACATCTCATGCCAGTCTTTGTAGGTTACTGTCATTTTTTGTATGATTTTCTTGATGTTCTTGTTGGCAGCTTCCACTGCGCCGTTCATCTTTGGTCGATATGGAGAAGAATTATGATGCTTGATCTTGAACTGTGTGCAAAGTTCAGTAATCATTCTGTTGTTTAGATTTGTGCCATTGTCGGTGATAATCCGTTCAGGGATGCCGTACCGACAAATGAGATTGTATTTGATGAACCGGGCCACCACATTCTTGGTAACAGAAGCAAATGTAGCTGCTTCTACCCACTTTGTGAAGTAGTCAATAGCGACCAGGATAAAGCGATGTCCGTTGGAGGCAGTAGGTTTGATTTCTCCAATCATCTCAATACCCCACATTGCAAAAGGCCAAGGAGCCGTCAGGACGCTTAATGGAACTGGAGGTACATGTACTTTGTCAGCGTATATCTGGCATTTGTGACATGTTCGGGAGTGATGATGGCAGTCTGTTTCCATGGTAGACCAGTAATAACCTGCTCTAAGGATCTTTTTAGCCATTGTATGTCCACTGGAATGAGTACCGAAGGCACCATTGTGTATTTCTTCCATGATCTGTTCCGCTTCCTTCTTGTTTACACAGCGAAGTAAAGTCGAGTCATGGTTGCGTTTGTATAGGGTTCCATTGCTTAGAAAGAATTTGGCAGCAAATCTCCTTAGAAACTTTCTGTCATTAATGGATGCCCCTTCAGGGTACTCCTGAGCTTCGAGATATCTTTTTACTTCATGGAACCATGGTTTTTCCTCGGTTCCTTCGGTATTGATCTCATTGCAATAGGATGGTTCATCTCGCCTGTAGATGGTGATCATAGGCGCCTCGTTGTCCCACCTGACTTTGAACATGGATGACATGGTAGCTAAAGCATCAGCTAGTTGATTTTCCTCGCGTGGGATGTGTTCGAAAGTGATTTCTTCGAAGTAAAGAATCAAACTCAGCACATATTCTTTGTAAGGAATTAGATTTGGGTGCTTCGTGTCCAATTCCCCTTTGACTTGGTAGATTACCAAGGCCGAGTCTCC